>NC_056731.1:1115008360-1115105860 GCF_019279795.1 Protopterus annectens | reverse complement strand
CTGAAAGCATAACATATGTTGCTGTCCAGGCCAAGGCCTTCAAGTAGTACAGCAGTAAAGAAACACTGACCCAAAAGATAAGAATCAATCAACAGTAAGTAATGCAGATGTAGTTCAGCAGCCTCTAATTACACTCTATACTCAACCACTAGGGGGAAAAGAATTAAGTTGTCACAATGAAAATGTATCTGCTACATAACAATGCTTAACTTAAAACATCACTATCATACTGACAAACAGAACTGTCTGTAAGACAGTAAGCACTAGCCCACCAGTGATCACAAGGTGAAATGTATGAAAATGTACAGCCATATACCTTAAGGTGTCTTACTACTGACACACCTCACATGTTGCAACAGCCTAGGTTTATATATGGTGCATACCCCTCCCTTATAGAATGACTTACAGGGCCATATAACAGTGTTACATACACTGACCTCTGGACTGTACAAGGACACACACATTTTGTCCTGCTGTAGCCCACATATATATGAATCCTACTCCACAATATGTGTGGGGGTCCACAACATCACTGGAATGATGGCAGGAATGCCAGCACAACATAATGATAGGCCACTACTTAACAACTTTTTACTGCATGACATATGGACAAAGCCTGGTATATAGGTGGAGAACAGAGGCTGGAACACAGGGCCATATTTGCAATATTGTTGTTATACACTGAGAACGTTGCTGGTGTTACAGGATTGGTTGCGACATACCCTTATTCAGGAATATGAAGTCAGAAACACAAATGGATGTAGCCATGTACTGATAGCACTCAACAGACAGAATGCCAGTGATATATCTGAGACTAGACCTGTGTGGTGGACCGACAAAATATAACAGCCAATCCTCTGGCCATCATGTGGATAGGCCCACAGTTGAGAGCTATGCAGACAGACTACATTCCATGCTAAACTAGTATATACACACAAACCCTGTAAAACTAGCGGTATACAATGCATATAACAACACTACTCACACTGTGTGTAGGTCTGGAACCTTATACAAGTATGTCGTTGGCCTGTGTCTGCAAGTCCTGTTGTAAGAGGTATTGCTACCTGCTGTCTGTAACACTTCTACCACACACAGGAAGGATGTCCTTCATACAGGAAAGGTTAAGGGACAATGCCCACATGATTTAGTAATTTATAGAAGTGGGTTGCCATGATAGCGGTAAATGGAAGTACTACACAGCTGGCTGCATGCAGGTAGCAAGTGGTGGACACTAATTGGTGCAGAGGCCATCACCTGATCATGTGCATCACCTACAAAATCCATACTGCAATTTACTCAAAGCAGCTCAATCCCTGTAGTGGAGAGAGACACAGAGAGAGAGAGAGAGAGAGAGAGAGACAGAGAGAGAACACAAACAAACAAACAAACAAACAAACATCCAGTAAATAAAAAGCTGTTCAACAACTGAACCTGCAAATATCCCAAGTTAACTAAGGGGACACATCAAACTGTATCCGGAGGAGATGACAATCCTACAACAAGTATGTGAAACATATATGCATGTAATTGAATGTAGTACTTGGTCTATAATAATGGGATATATGATGCAGAGTGATTTATATGTGCCATCAGGAGTTATTATTGTAATGATGTCCTGCTGAACAATTGCTGTGGACAATAGTGTCTGTCCTTGTGGGCAGTGGACCATACCTGTCAACTGTGCATATCAGCACTGAATGACAAGATGTAAGCCATCATACTGTGTGTTCTGTACCACAAGACATGTATGTTAGTGTGGCAAATAGCTGGTGGTAGAAGTAATGCTGTTATGATAGACACATGAGTTTCAGAGCTCACCACTTGCAGGGCAGTCATGTTAACATGCAATGTAACATGCACAAATGCCATAAGTGTGTAATAGGCTTACCTGCAATCTGTCCCTATATATACCCCCCTAATGTTAGGCTGTGTCTACATATGACACCTATCTGTGTTGTAGTAAGGCAGAACAGTGCAGCTTTGAAGGAAGGAGAGTTAGAGAGTGTGGACCTGATGTTTGAATGCACCCTATATATATATATATATATATATATATATATATATATATATATATATTAATGTATTTCTACAGATATACAGACACACACACACACACACACACACACACACACACACACACACACACACACACACACACACACACACACACACACACACATATATATATGTATATATGTATCTATATATATATATATATATATATATATATATATATATATATATATATATATATATATGGGTCTACCTGACAATGCCGAAAGCTGACAATGCTGACGATGAGAACACCGACACCAGAAGATCGAAAACTGAGATGACCGACAGATGAAAACCCTGATGCTGAGAACACCGACATGTGAAAAGGCTGTGTAAGTATGCAGTAGTGATGGACGTTAGGGTTAGGGTGTGAGTAAGGTAAGTGTGCGATATTGATGGACTCTAGGGATGGGGTGGGTTAAGTGAGTTAGGGTTAGGGCGTGGGTTAGGTGAGTGTGCGATAGTGACAGTCTTTAGGGTTAGGGGCGGGTTAAGTGAGCTAGGGTTAGGGCGCGGGTTAGGTGAGTGTGCGATAGTGACAGTCTTTAGGGTTAGGGGCGGGTTAAGTGAGTTAGGGTTAGGGTGCGGGTTAGGTGAGTGTGCGATAGTGATGAACCTTAGGGTTAGGGTTTGGGTTAAGGTTATAGATAGTTGTGTATGTAAGGTTTAGTGTGTGTTTGTAAGGATTTTGGTGTGCTTGTGTTGTGTGTGTGCTTTTTGGACAGGGGATTTGTTTTGTTTGTTGATTGTCGGGATTGTGGTGTGTCGGGCATGTGAGGTTTCGTGTTTGTGAACTTTCGGTTATGTGGTGTCGGTGATTTTGTTGTCGGTGTTGTAGTGCATCAGTGTTGTCAGGTAGACCCATATATATATATATATATATATATATATATATATATATATATATATATATATATATATATATATATATATGGTTCCCATTCAGAAGCCTGAAACATCATAAGCCTGAAAATCAAAATCCTGAAACCAAAAGCCTGAAAATTCAGAATCCTGAAAACTCAAAATCCTGAAAGACCAAAATCCTGAAAGACCAAAATCCTGAAACTCAAAATCCTGAAAACACAAATAATGCTAATATGTCACTATAAAGACACTAATATCTACCAACTGACCCTGACCCTAACCCTAACCCTAAGGTCCGTCACTATCGCACACTCACCTGACCAGCCCTAAACCTAACTCACTTAAACCGCCCCTAACCCCAATATTTGTCACTATTGCATACATGCCTAACCTGCCCTAACCCTAACTCACTTAAACCGCCCCTAACCCTAAAATAAAACCAACCGCACACTTACCTGACCCCAACGCATGACCTAACACCACAGGGCTAACAATAGCAAAGCCACAATGACATCAGTATGTCTATTTTGTGTTTTCAGGATTTTGAGTTTCAGGATTTTGGTCTTTCAGGATTTTGGGCTTTCAGGATTTTGAGTTTTCAGGATTCTGAATTTTCAGGCTTTTGGTTTCAGGATTTTGATTTTCAGGCTTATGATGTTTCAGGC
The DNA here is from genome assembly GCF_019279795.1 of Protopterus annectens. Taxonomy (NCBI): domain Eukaryota; kingdom Metazoa; phylum Chordata; order Ceratodontiformes; family Protopteridae; genus Protopterus; species Protopterus annectens. The sequence goes on along the minus strand of NC_056731.1, from coordinate 1,115,102,276 downwards.
TTCTGAATGGGAACCATATATATATATACACACACACACACACACACACACACACACACACACACATATATATATATATATATATATATATATATATATATATATATATATATATATATATATATATATATACAACTCAAAATATATATTATCTACACACACACACACACACACACACACACACACACACACACATATATATATATATATATATATATATATATATAAAATATGTGTGTGTGTGTATATATATATATATATATATATATATATATATATATATATATATACACACACACATGTCCCCTACTGTTGAATGACAGTGCTGCACGATATGTGTGAGAGAACATCACACATATCAGTACACACACACACATACACACACACACACACACACACACACACATATGTATATATATATATATATATATATATATATACATATATATACATATGTAAATATATATATATATATATATATATATATATATATATATATATATATATATATATATATATACAGTAAGTGGGTGCAAAATGGGCAGTTATTTCTGGTGTGAACTCTGTGTTGGGAACACATTGCCCTTGTTTGTGAAGGTGGGATTGGTATTTTGGGGAAGGATAGGTTGTATATTTGGGGAGGTAGGATGGGTTGGAAGACAGACAAGATAACATACAGGGGCAGTATATGACATGTGGTGGGTAAACTCATTGGATGGGGAGTGTTGTTTGGAATGTGGAAGCCCATGAGCCCAAAAGGAAACAATGGGACCAAGGTCCTCAGCCATGGGCAGTCACAACAGCATCTTCACGGCCCTGAAGGTGCCTGGGCTGGGGGCTGAGCAGGAGGAGCATGTGGACCCTGTGATTGTGTACTGAGGGCCTCAAAGTGGTGTAGCACATCTCCCAAGTCTCTGTGGAGCTCCCCATGCACCAGACCCTGGACATGACTTCGGGTGATAGGATCCTGTTTGTGTGTGTTCCTGGGGGGGTGAACACCATCCCCTGAGGTGGTTCCACCTAAAGGTAATGCAGGACCAGTAGATGATGAGGTCCCAGGGTGGGTCCCAGATGTGATGTTGCCTGGTAACATGGCCAGATGAGGTGGTTCTGCTGACAACTGTCTTCTCAAACATGCTATTGTGTCACTGTTATAGAACATATGTGGGTAGTAATAGTTCACACATTCCAGGATTATGTCTAACAGCATGCATGGATATCCCCATTAACACAAAACAACAGATGTGCCGCAGTCACATAGCAAACAGAACACATGCATATATGGAACCATAGTGGCCCTTACAATGGCATGCAGGTGACATTCTTCGTAACAGGCCACCAATGAAAGTGTTTCAACATGGAACATGACTACAAACAGATTGCATAAATTGTTGTACAATACAATATATATCCCAACAGTAGGTCTGCTGTAGACATACCCATTGAGATGTGTGATCAGATTGTTGTTGCAGATATGGTGGGGGGGAGACAGAGATGTGTATTAACAACTATTATATCCTTGCAGTATGAGGTCCTCAGACTTGTTTCCCCTCTTTATGTCTTTCAGCCACAGTGTCTCAAGACAGACTTCCGGTTTACACACCCCAGGAGAATGACATCATCATCACATACCTAGTATAGCACTACCATACCCTGTTTGGGCGTACCACCCATGATCTGCAGGAGAGGCCCACCCTGTAGAATGATCTTGTCCAGAGGGTAAACAATGTCGGCCTGCATAACTGCAGTTATGAGCAGGTCTGACATCGGTACACTGATCTACTCTGCCATGCCTGTCAGCATGCTGATGCGGTTAGGAGGGACCAGCTTGCCACGGGGGGTGGGGGTCATGCCATCCAGCCCCCCCACACACATGTTGAGGAGATCCAGGAGTAACCAGCATCCCGCACTAGGTGGCCATATGGGATGTCCCCACTGGCAAATCTCTGGTACAGATGCATCATATGCCAGATGTGGGAGTTGTGATAGCTTCCAGGGCTGCCAGCACACCCATTCATTATAATGCCCTGGGAATGGCACATGACCTGGCAGTTGATGGAGGGGAAGCCCTTGTGGTTTATGTAGACCTACCCTGCTCGCAGGGTGGTGCTTTGATGTGTATGTGCGTGCAGTCTATAGCACTCACTACCGTAGGGTATTCTGCTCTTTGGTGGAAGTGACACATATTGCTGGTCAACGCCTCATGGATGTTGAGGAAATATATGTGCTCACCGGCATATGCTGACATGGCATCCAGAAACTGGTGGAGTACCCTGGATGCTGATGCCTGTGAGATCCCCATGATATCCCCAGTTGGCCTTTGGAAAGTACCTGTGGCTAGTATTCTTAAGCCTACACATACCTTGGTATCCACTGGGATGGGTTCCCCTCTGTTGGTTCTGTGTGTGAGGCATGGCTGGCAGAGCTCAACAGTTTGCTGTAGGATGTCCCTGTCCACCCTATAGCGCTCCACTATCTCCACCTCATGTAGCCTCTGGTAGGTTACCCTAGGTCTGTGCACTCTTCTCATTCTCCTCACTGTGGGTTGGTCATCAGCATTCTCAACCTCACCACCCTCAGCCTCTTCCACATTTTGATTTATGAGAGCAAAAGCAGCCCCTGTCATTTTGTTGCTTTTGTTAGGTAAAATTTCCCTGTTTGTGTACACCAGTGGTATAGAGTTTGTGGGAAAAAACAGAGGGAAAGGTGTTTGCATACTTTATAGTAGTGTGCTGGGCTGGGCTGGGCTGCTGCCTGTGTAATTGGCTGATACGTTTCACCTGCCAGCTATGCTAGTTCTCTTTGATTACCTTCCTACTGTTGTTTTCCCTTCCCATTGCCTTGCTGTTTAAGCCCCGAGGCACGCCACGCAAACCCAGTGCTCAGATGTGAATGGAGGTGCTATTTCCTGGTTTAATTTTTTTTATTAAAACCCGGTGCATGGCGCACACACCTGTTTAGGCAATGTAATGACTGCTAGGCAGCTTCAGACACACCCATTTCCTTAGCTCTACTAAGTTAAGGGCAAACCTGAGCCACAGAGCTCCAATAAGCTTACAGTATGCCTGACACACCCCTCTATGATGCCAGCTCACTCTTAGGCTTGCACCATGGTTTTTTTGCATCTACACAGTTGGGTGCTGGCTAGCAATGAGGGGAAATCTGTGATTCAGTATCATTCCCCTCATTTGAATAGAATTAACTGCTAATGCCTAGTTAAAAGTCTGACACTGAGCTTTCCCCCTTAGCAACCACTATTCAGGGGCCTTGTTGTCTTCTGCCTGCCATTGACTATAATGGAAAAATTGTGATTTTGCCTAAAAACTTTTTTCAAGGTTTAGTTTTATTTTCGGGCTGATCCCATTTGTGTACTGCTGCCCTACGCTTAAATGACTGAAATCAGCCAAGAAAAAATAAGAGTTATTTTTTTGTTATTTTTGAAAGTATTTTCTATGCCAATGGCCATATATTTGGCCATTGGCATGCCTTCCACATTTTATACACCCTTTATTTGGTGGTGTCATGGCTCCGTTTTGTAGTTTGCAGAAATGTACTCCGTTACTAGCCGAATACATTTCTGCAGGTTATACTACTCCTGCATGGATGGCTGCCAGCTTCCTGGATCACTGATTCACCTCATTTGCATGGTTTTCACCTGCAAATGGGGTAATTAGCATACAGGAGCTGTGTCCGTGCAGGAATAGTGCAGGAGCGCTTGTGCACATCCCGGGAGCTTGTTCCACGATCTCTCAGCGGCCATATTGCTTCCAGCAGCTCTTGCACTATTCCTGCACACCACACAGAGCTTGCTTAATCCCGGGATATTTCTACAGATGCATCCTCTCACACCTCCTGCTACTTACATATACCAAACTCTTGAGAAATTATGAGATTTCAGTCATGTATTTTGTCAACAAACATGTTTGATATTGCAAATATTTGGCTAAATATATGTGTGTGTGTATGCTTGTGTGTGTGTGTGTGTGTGTGTGTGTGTGTGTGTGTGTGTGTATGTGTATGTATATATATATATATATATATATATATATATATATATATATATATACAGAAAGTGAGAGATAGTTTACACACACACACACACACACACACACACACACACACACACACACACACACACACACACACACACACACTCACTTACATATATGTTAAATGTGTGTGAGTGTGCACATTAGGAGTTAGGTAGGTTTTGGTTTTGTCACGTAAGATGACAAAATTCCATCTCTGCCCAGATGTGCTTTGTGTTCCTGAAATGGTTAGTTAACCAGAAACTAATAGTTCCAGAAATGGCACACAGAACACACACATACACACACACACACACACACACACACACACACACACACACACACACACACACACACACACACACACACACACACACACACACACTGTAATCTTGTTTGAGCTATTAAAGACCTGACTGGTTCATTGTCTTTAGTACTTTCATCACTAATTAAACATCTACAAAAAAACAAACAGAACCACGAACCAGAAATATAAGGAGAAACTGCAAAAACACGCTGGTGGAAACAGGTGCTAAAAGCACAATTCTTTTAGTGTAAACCAGATTTATTCGTCCACTATTCATCCCGAAGATTTCATCAGAAACAAACACTCACAAAATATACAACCATATTTAAACCAAAATGATTAATCAATTAACCAATAGAAAACATATATATTAACCCTTAATGAGTCAGGAAGAATGGATGACAGATTTTCTATACTTTTAAAAACATTTTATATTTGCAGCTTCATTTAAACCCAGAGGAAGGTGAGCAGCTAAACTAATTTGCCACTTAACGTCCTTCATTTCAGCTTGATTTTTAAAATCACCTCCCCTTAAATGCATATGTACCACATCAAGGACAGCAAATGTAAATTTCTTAAAATCAATATATTTCACAGAATGTTTATATAATGCATTATTATCGTGTGTTTTAATGGCATATATATGTTACCTAATTCTGGTACTCAAACTTCTAGTAGTCATACCAACATAAAATGCTGGGCATGACATACATAAAGAAATATAAACAACCCCGGTAGAAGAACAATCAAACTTACCCGGTACTCTAATAGTTCTATTATAGTGTACCAAATCTATAAAAGGGCCTTCTGATATAAACCTACACATCCTACATTAAAAATATTTCTAAGTAACATGAACCTTGTTAGTGCTTGGCATGATAACTTTTCTCCCTGAAAACAGTTGCTTGATATTACCACTTTTCTTTTCAATGAAATAAGGTGTATCACCCACTACTTTTGCATAGTCTTCATGCCCCAACAAAATTCTCCAGTTATTTCATCCTTTACTTCATTAATTTTCTGCTTATTAATAAAATCATGTGTAATAATAGGTGGACATTTATTAATTCTATTCTTAATAATTTCATCAGCTGTGCAATTAAGTAAATCCATTGTGTAATCTCTTTCTAAAAACAATTTCTTAATAAATTCCACTTCACTTAAAAAATCTTGATCATCACTAACCATCCTTGAAGCTCTGATGCACTGACCACGTGGAATGTTTCTTTTGATATACATAGGATGCCCAATTTTAAAGTGGACATAGCTATCACTAAAAGTATCCTTCCTATGAATCTTAGAAGTGAATTTTATACCATCCCACTCCAAATTTTTATCTAAAAAGTTAACATGGAGACCAAAACTTCCTACTACAAACTCCAAAAAAGTATAACTGTTGTTCAATTCAAGCATAAAATTACTCAAATCAAAACCATCATTTGATACTATAAAAAATAGGTCATCTACAAAACGACAATATATCAAAATCTTATTGTATATGGAAATATGTATAAGCATTTTTTCCCACCATCCTAAAACCAGGCTAACAAAAGATGGGACTACAGTGGCCCCCATCACTGCCCCTTTCTTTCTTTGTTCGCTAACACTATATCCATTAAACTTCCATATACATACACCTGGTGTGTGTCGTACTGACCATACTTTTGCAAAAATGACTTAAAAAGTCTAACCCTTCTTCAAGAGGAATCAACGTATAAAGAGATGTGTCCACTGTGACCATAGAGAAGGAAGATGTACTATTAAATATGTCTCTCTTTACATAAAATTCTCTAATCTTATTAAAAAATCCCAAGAATTGCTAATATATGATTCCAGTTTTTTAACAAATGGGTTAAAAACAATCTAAAAACAAAGAAATATTTTCTGTACTACATCTAGGAGCAGAAACTATGAGTCTAAAGGGGGATTCAAGAAATTTTTATGCAAGTTTGGGATACCAGATAGTATCCTTATTTTTGGTTCTTCAATACATAAAAAGTTGAATAACTCAAAAGTAATGTCTGCATTCATTAACAATTCATATACGTTATCCTACACATTTCTATGACTTTTCATCACATCCCATCTTCTAACTTCTGTGTATTCAAGTTCATTGTTTCACACTTTTTCAGTTGCATTAACATAACTGTCTTGCGTCATTATGACAATCCCTCCCACTTTGTCTGCTTTCATATATCTAAGGTGTTTAAAACTTCTTAATTCATTTAAAGCTCTGACTTCAGTCTGACTCAAATTAAAAAATGCATTCTTAGGTTTATTCTTACAATATTCTTGTATTTCTTCTTCACAACATCTTTCAAACAGTTAAAACTTGAAGGTTTACAAAACCTAACTTTTGATTTTATACCATCTAAAATAAAACTTAAATTCAGTTTCCTGACATGCATTTTAAAATCAACAATAGTTCTCGTTTCATTTGCACATTGACTAGGAACAAAATGTAAGCCTAAATTTAATATTTTGTAATAAACGTCTTGCAAACAAACATTAGACAAATTATAAACATTGCCAAAAGTCCTTGTACTTATGTCTGTGATGTTTCTTATCAGCGCTTTCTGTTGCGACTTCTCCCTCAACTCCTGGTGTTGTAACTCTGGCTCCTTTGCTTCAAAACATTACCTGAGAGCGTGGTCATTTTATCCAATTCTTTTAAGACACCTGCATTATTAATAGGTAAACAAGGCAATTTGTTAAAATTTTGAGCAGTAGTTCGCTCCAAAGTTCCTTCACCTCCATTATCATTAAGATGGACTCTGTCACATGACAATGAAGCCTCCTTTATGCTTTCTGTGGCTCTCAAATTTAAAGAAACAGGCTGATCAGCACCATGTATATTTGAGCTATGAATATAAAACACATTCCCCTGGATTCTCAAAAGCTTGCACAGAGTACAAGACTTGTGTAGGAGCTCACACAGGCAATATGTCTGCCGTGCAATACAGGAACAGCATGCAGGGACGTGCATGATCGCTCCTGCACTAATCTTGCACGGACTAAGCCCTGGTATGCAAATCACCCCATTTGCAGGTGAAATCCATGCAAATTAGGTGATTTTGTGATCCAGGAAGCTTGCAACAGTCCGTGCAAGACTAGTGCTATCTGCAGAAATGTACTCGGTTAGTAACCGAGTACATTTCTGCAAAATCCAAAACGGAGCTGTGACAGCTCCAAATAAAGGCTGCATATCATTAAGGAAGCATGCCAATGGCCAAGTATAAGGCCACTGGCATTGCAAACAATACAAAAAAATAAAAAAATCTACTTTTATTTTTTTTAAGCCGATCTCGGCTGTTTAAGCATAGGCACAGCGCAAACGGGATCGGGCGGGGGGGTGGGGATAAGAAAATAAACCTAAAATAAGCATTCTAACTAAAATCAGTATTCTGCCATGCAAGTCAATGGCAGGCAGAAGACAACCTGGCCAGTGAATAGTGGTTGCTAAGGGAGAAGGCTCAGTGTGAGACATGGAACTATGCATTAGCAGGCAATCCTATGCAAATGAGGAGAAGGATAGTGAATCCCAATTTTCCCCAGCATGTGAGGCAGGTCCCAACAGTGTAAGAGTATGAATAGCTGAGTGCAAGACTAGAAGGTAGGTGACATCATGGGTGGGTGTGTCAGGTATACTGTAAGCGGACTGGAGCCTGTGGCTTGAGTATGCTCCTAGCTTAGCACAGCTAAGCTAGGGGGTGTGTCTAAACCTGCCTAGCACTCTTTACAAAGTGTAAGCAGGTGTGCGTGCCATGCACTGGGTTTTACAGGAAGAAAAAAGACGTTAAACCAAGAAATAGCAGCAGTGTGCACATATGAGCACTCTGTTTGCGCGGCATGCACACAGGCTTAAACAGGAAGGCAATGGGAAGGGAAAACAGCAGTAGGAAGGTAATCAAGGAGAACTAGCTTAGCTGGTAGGTGAAATGTATCAGAATTAGCCAATTACACAGGCAGCAGACCAGCCCAGCCCAGAACACTACTATAAACTAAGCAAACACCTTCCCCTCTGTTTTTTCCCACACTCTACACCACCGGTGTATACAAGCGGGAAAATTTTAACAAACAAACCTACAAAATGAGAAAGGCTGCAGCAGGCAACATAGGACAACATGTGCAAGAGGCTGAGGGTGGTGAAGATGTGAATGCTGCTGAACAACCCACAGTGAGGAGATGGAGAAGAGAGTACAGACCCAGGGTAACCTACCAGGGGCTACATGAGCTGGAGATAGTGGAGCGCTATAGGGTGGACAGAGACCTCCTACGCAAATTGTTGAGCTGTGCTGGCCACACCTGACACACCAAACTGACCGAGGGAAACCCATCCCAGTGGACACCAAGATATGTGTAGGCCTAGGTATACTAGCCACAGGTACCTCCCAAAGCACAAATGGGGATATCATGGGAATCTCACAGGCATCAGCATCCAGAGTATTCCACCAGTTCCTTGATGCCATGTCAGCACATGCCAGTGAGCACTTATATTTCCTCAGCAACCATGAGGTGTTGACCAGCAATATGTCTCTTCCACCAAATAGCAGAATACCCTGGGGTAGTGGGTGCTATAGACTGCACGCACATATGCATCAAAGCACCACCCGATGAGTAGGGTGGTGCTTTGATGCACATGTGTGTGCAGTCTATAGCACCCACTACCCCAGAGGGTGCTATAGACTGCATGCACATATGCATCAAAGCACCACCCGGTGAGCAGGGTAGGGCCTACATCAACCACAGGGTCATCCCCTCCATCAATTGCCAGGTTGTATGTGATGCCCAGGGCATTATAATGAATGTGTGTACTGGCTGCCCTGGAAGCTATGACGATTCCCACATATGGCATCTGACGCAGCTGTACCAGAGATTTGCCAGTGGGGACATCCCCTACAGTCACCTAATGAGGGATGCTGGGTACACACTGGAGCTGTGGCTGATGACACCCATCAGAAATGCACACACACCTGAACAACAATGCCATAATGAGACACACGCACAGGCCAGACATATAATAGAGCATGTGTTTGGGATGCTCAGGTCATGGTTCCAGTGTCTGGACATATCCGGTGGAGCCTTGCAGTACTCACCAGCTACATGTACCCAAATTGTTATTGTATGTGCTATGCTACACAATATGACCCTGCAGAAACAGCTGCAGCAGGAACAGCAAGGGGCAGAGCCACACAGCCCCCCACCAGTGCCAAGGCCTGCACAGGCACAGAGTGATTTAGAGGAGGAACAACCTGAGCCTCCCCCAGTAGGCAGAAGGAGGCATGCCCAGTATGCCCTGGCCTTGGCAAAGAGGTAATGCATGGCACATGCACTGACACAGTAGGGGACCCAGGGAATGACACCTCTCTCTGACTCATACATACAGTAAAAGGGATCCCAAATATGACACTACCTGTGCTCAACCATGTGTAGGGAGTGTACTATGTGCATCTGACATAGGCAGCCCTCCAGCACCGTCCACAAGTCTGGAACACCCTCAAGGTAAGTCAGTCAACCTATTGCCAAATGGAGCAGAATGTGTTGTTACCTGTAGCTATGGTATGGATGTGAGCATGCAAGGAATTGGGTGGCTGAATGTTATGGCAGCAGACAGTAGACACCTATAGTGGCACCATGACATCTGTAACACATACTGGAATCACCATAGTAGCTAGCACTACACAGGGTGAAAAAAAACACTGCAGGAAATGTGCTGAGCGACATGTATGTCCATATGACTCACACATGCCAGTCAGGATGGTTCACATACCCAACAACAGTCTCAGCCAGCAGGACAGGTGTAGACAAACCCAAACAGAGCCTGTGCCATTGCCCCAGAATGATGGCTATGGTTAACCTCCCCCCAGACCTACACAGACAGACCACAGCAGGGCAGGTGGTGGGATTTAAGTTTTGAAGGGTAGGAAGTCAGGCAATAATATGTATGGCAACCAAAGCCACGATCTGTAGTACACTGGTATGCTTCTAGTCACCATGATAGTTAGCAATACAGAATGAAATGGAGTACCTGACATACCAGTACAGTCATAGCAAATGTGTACAAGTTTCATGTGTGCCCCCCCCCATCCTACATAGTAATGCAATAACAGTCAAGTGTGCCTCCCCCAACCCTGTGTAGAAATGTAGAAATAGTCAGGTGTGCCCACCATCCTACATAGTAATGTAATAAAAGTCAGGTTTGCCCCCCCCACTCCTGTGTAGAAACAGTCAGATGTGCCCCCTCAATCCTGCATAGTAATGTAATAACTGTCAGGTGTGCCCCCCAACCCTGTGTAGAAATGTAGAAATAGTCAGGTGTGCCCCCCATCCTACATAGTAATGTAATAACTGTCAGGTGTGCCCCCTCCAACCCTGTGTAGAAATGTAGAAATAGTCAGGTGTCCCCCCTATCCTACATAGTAATGTAATAACAGTCAGGTGTGCCCCCCACTCCTGTGTAGAAATGTAGAAACAGTCAGGTGTGCCCCCCTGCTATGCAGAAATGTAGTAGCAGTCAAAGTCAAATGATTGATGGATACCCTGCAGGGACAGCATGCTACCTGTCAGTGTAAAACACAAAGGTCAGCACTGCAGCACAAGCTACCTGGACACGATCCACAAATTCAATACAGACGGCCATACTGGGCATGCTCACACACTTAGAGAAATGAAGGCAATGTCAGTCAACAACATACTGAAAGGTCATACTGGGCATACTCACACACTTAAACACATGAAGGCCATGACTGCAAACACCAGTGGACCAGACATATCTGGCAGTTGCAGTTGTTAGTGCAGACACTCGTCAGTATCCATCACTCATGGCTTGCACACACAGTGGATAGGAATACAGACATATATGTCAGGACAACACACTATAATAAGCCAAAGGTAGACGTACATAGATGTGTGGAAGAAGGTGACTGTGACAAGGAGCCATCCAGGCCTGTCCCACCCAGCACACAGCCAAAAGGTTACAAACCCATGAGGTGCAGATTTCACTCACTGCATATACTAGCCACCAGTATATGTCAGCATTACAGACTATGTGGTGCATGTGTCAGCTGTGCAACATGACTGTAAAGAAGTCATCATCTAGCTGCTGTACATACCTGTGACATATGACCCCGCGTGTGCCTGCATGTGGCCTGTCAACCCCTAGATGAATGGGTTATGACCCATGCACACACCACCCTCCCCAAAGCCCTACTATAAGCCTGATGAGGTCATCCAATTTGAAATACACCTTTGGAAGAGTTGTAGCCCAGTAATCTATGTGGTGCGTCCCATGACTGCGTACTGCTGTAATGTGCTAAACTAGTTAGGTAGGAGTTTTAACCTCAGACTTGGCAACTTTGAGTTTGTGTGCATGTCTGTCTGTCTCTGACTGTGTAAACAGCAATGCTTTTTAGGGTACTTACACTCCATACAATTCATATACTCAACGTTGGCAAGGCTGCTGATGTCACCCACCCAGAAATACACCTCTGGGAAGGTTGTAGTCCAGTAATCTCCGTCGCTCGTCCTGTAACTGCGTACTGCTGTAGTGTGATAAAGTAGTTAGGTAGGAGTTCTTACCCCAGACTTGGCAACTGTGTGTGAGTCTGTGTGTGTCTGTCTCTGACTGTGTAGAGAGCAATGCTTTTTAGGGTTCTCATACTCCTTACAATTCATATACTCAACTTTGGCAAGGCTGCTGATGTCACCGACCTAGAAATACACCTCTGGCAAGGCTGTAGACCAATAATCTCTGCAATGCACCCTGTAAATGCATAGTGCTGTAGTGTGATTAAGTAGCTAGGTAGGAGTTCTAACCCCAGACTTGGCAAGTTTGTGTGCATGTCTGTCTGAACCTGTCTGTGTAGAGTGCAATGCTTTTTAGGGTACTCACACTCCTTGCAATTCATATACTCAACTTTGGCAAGGCTGCTGATGTCACCCACCTAGACATACACCTCTAGAAAGGTTGTAGCCCACTAATCTCTGTAGCGTGTCCTGTAACTGCATACTGCTATAGTGTGATGTAGAGTTGTGGTAGGGTTCCATCCCCACCCATGGCAGTTCTGGATGTTTTGTGTGTGCTTCAATGTTTGTGTATGGAGCAATGAATTATAGGCTAGTCACACACAGTACATTTCAAATGGCATACTTTGGCAATCCTGCTGGTGTCATTCATTGTGAGATACACCTTTGGGGAAGAAGTTCTCTAGTAATCTCTGTGGTGCATCCTATAACAGATCCATGCTGTAGTGTGATATAGACCTCTGTTAGGAGTTCTATACCCACACATATTGGTTGTGGATGTTTTGTGCGTGTCTCACTGTCTGTGTAGGGAGCAATGCATTTTAGGTTAGTCACAGACAGCACATTTAAAATGCCCTACTTTGGCAATCCTGCTGATGTCATTCATTGTGAAATACACCTTTGGGGAAGAAGTTCCCTAGTAATCCCTGTGGTGTGTCCTATAACAGCTCCATGCTATAGTGTGATATAGACCTCTGTTAGGGGTTCTATACCCACACATGTCAGTTGTGGATGTTTTGTGTGTGTGTCACTGTCTGTGTAGGGAGCAATGCATTTTAGGCTAATCACACTCACTACAATTCGAATGTCCTACTTTGGCAATCCTGCTGATGTCATCCAATGTGAGCTACACCTTTGGGGAAGGAGTACTGCAGTAATCTCCGTGGAGCATGCTATAACTGTGTAGTGCTGTAGTGTAATAAACTAGTTAGCTAGGGGTTTTACTCCCAGACATGACAGATGCGTGTGCGTGTGTTTGTAACATGTATCCTGTGTGGAGGTGGCTATGAGTGTGTGACACCAGTGGCCAATGTGAAGCAAGTTTTGCATATTTCTTATATGGTGGCCCTACTATATATCACAATGTCCACCATACAGGGATAACAGATGTGAAATAGCTGAGAGGCTGGGGTGCAAAGCCATACCCATACATGTGACATCAAGGCCAAGCAATCACAGTTAGCAACCCCAGTATTACCCAGACCACACTCTCAGCTCATGTGTCATACACAACACACACACACACACACGCCTAGGCAACAGCCAATATGTGGGTAGTACACTGCATACTGGCCAGTGATAGTAACTATGGGGTGATAGCTGTGGGCTATAGAGGGCATGGCACTCTGTCCAATATGCACGTACATGCAGACAGTGCACCTTTCCCATGTTCCCCAATGGAAACCTAAAACACCTGTGGTGCCATCACATGTGACCCACAAAGGACATACCATGCCTCACATGCCCTGTATTGACAGATGCCACTGACACCAGGTAATGCTGTTAGCATGCTATCAATTTAGGTGCAGAGTAAACCTGCAGGCTGTTACCAGTTCCCACCACATGTGGGTAAGACAGGCACATCTGATGATAATCTATATTCCCATGGGCCAGACACCCCAGGTACAGTTCCACATGTCACTGTACATGCATTTGGGAAGTGTGCATATCCCAGACACCATCCATGTCATGGACTAAGGAACACATGCATGGCAAGTGATGCACAGCACTGGACACAGACAATATTCACCCAGGTGACTGGATGGGGGATACAATACCCACCTGTGTAGGCAAATACAGACACTACAGCCCTGAGCCACAATGTAGACCATCGTCATGTGGCCTGATGCCAAGGTATACCTATCGCCTAGCCTTGTACAGCTGTCTGGCACAGTCGACCACCACACACCTGTGCAGACATGCACCCATGCATGCAGGACTGGCACCCTGTGGGTTTGTGTGTGTGTTGTATGGTGCATATGTTCACATACACACTCCCTACAACCCCCATGGGCATACTGAAGAATGCTGTCTGCTGTCAGACACCTCCCCATACCTTTTGCCCATCCAACCCCCATATGACCTGTGTGGTGCATGTGATACCTGCACAGTGATGTGTTGTGGCAATCCCACTACTGATGAGTTGTAATCCTGGCCCTGCCAAGAGTGTCAATGTGTGTGCATCCCTGTGAGAGTGTGGCTGTGTTGAGGTTGGCACCGTTCATGCGGACAGGCACGTGTATGTCACCTACCGTATAGCTATCATATCCTGTTGCAGATATCAGTCACCATCACATATATGTTCGGAGGGCTCCACAACAGGTAACCCATGTGGCGCATCCAATAACTGCATTAAACTGTGATAGCACTAGAAAGTCATCAGGGGTTTGATACCCTGTGCTGGTAGGTATATGATACAAACACAGTTAGGTTTTACTCTCCCACCACTCCCTGACTTGTCTTTGCCTCTGTCTGCCTCTCCCACTCCCTCTCTGGTGGATGTGGAAACCTACACCTGCTTTGCTTGGCAGCAGCATGTGTATTTTAAGTGATGCTCATGATCAGCTGAAGGCCTCTATACAAATTGCAGCTCTCCCCTAGCTGATTGCATGTGGAACAGCTGTGGCAACGTTCCCATAGCCAATTGCATGGAAACGCATTCCAGTATCTATGAACATCATGTTGGTGTTGGCCCTTTTCATTCACTGTGAGCAGCAACTAGATCCGTTGTTTGGCAACATGCACTGTGGAAACAGGGCAACACACAGGAGGGAGATGTACCTGACCTGACTATAGACTAAGTGCTGCTATACTGCATTTGGAGTACTGTTAGTTTAACAGTGTGTGTGTGTGGATATGACTGTCCTACATGTCTCAATACCTGCCATGTCAGTTCCATGTTTATGAGGAATCCACATCTGCAGGTTCATCTGCAGACAGGGCAGTGTGTTGTACCTTTGGTTTCATGTGTTACTAATGGAGCATCTATCTGTGGACTGCAGAAGGTAGTGTGAAGATTGCAGTCTGCAGATGGTGAAAGCCATGGCAGTTACTGGCTTCTTATCCCTCACAGGACATATGTTGCAACAAACCCTGTTACAACAGTAAATGTATGAGGTTATCACAGCAACATGTCATTATTGGCCCTGTGTATGTGGTTCCAGCCACAACTCTGTCAACCTGTGTACATATGTCGTGCAATGAAGTGGTGCATATATGCTGTACACCATAATTAGTGTCATCATATCTGATAACAAGCCAGTGAGATATCAGACTGCTACACATGTTATGTGCAGTAGGGGTTATATTTGATGACATAACCTGGACATTAGGTCCCCATATATGCCTTATTTAGGCAAGGTCCAATGGACAAAACCACCACCATAACAGATACAAGCATACAAAACTGAAGGTAAGGCTACTCAATGCTAAACGTCTAAACCTACAAAGGCACTCTCTTGAGGCACACCTACAAATGGGGAACATCGATATCTGTGCTGTAAATGGGACCTGGTTCAATGCTCCAGAGAGCACACCTGTAATAGCAAGCTATGTGGCACACCTCATCACTGAGGGCTTTCCATGCAGAAGAAAGGAGGTAATTGTCCCACTGTACTCATTCCTCATCACATATATATACCTGAATATATTTGTCAGTGTATAGATGTGTGTGCATATCTGCACCATTGTAACAGTAATGTGTACTCCTTCCACACTGTACATTCCCTACGGTAGAATGACATTTCTGCTTGATATGTTACAGATATTGCCCTGACAGTTTACAGGTGAATTGGCTTACTGTTAAATCATTGCAGCTGTGTTGTGGAGGGTCCTGGAGTCAGGAACTGCATGTGCTGGATATTGGATTGCACAGCATATCTGTTAGGGCTGTGGAGGGGGGCAACATAGCAGTAATTACCAGGTATCCCTCATTTGTGCCCCCACCCCCATTAACAGTGCATATGGTCTGTTATGTTGCAGTGAGTGGTTCAGGATGTTGTTCCCATGTGGACATGCTATACACATTTCTATCTGTATGTATATGTGTGTGTATATATATATATATATATATATATATATATATACCCCTATATTTGTATACATATATATATATATATATATATATATATATATATATATATATATATATATACATACATATGAAAATATGTATCTATCTATATACAATTGATGTTATATGATTATTTGTATCATACATATATATATATATATATATATATATATATATATATATAGATATAGCTGTCTATCTGTCTACATTTACAGATATATATTTGCCCATATGTCCATGCATGTTTGGCTCATAATTTTGGCCTGCTCCTCATTCTCTTGGCAATTGACATGGATGATGTCAGGATTGAAGTCAGTAACTACTGATGACACCTTTGTGTTTCAGACTTCAACTCCTTCAAAATATGTGTTTTAATACATATAACTGTTTAACTAGCAATGCTTTAAGTGTATGAGAACAATATTTGACATATATCCCTATTTGTACCCACATTTTGGCACACTTTGTCCAGAATTCTTGCATTAAGAAGTTGTGTAGTATGATATTACTACATTTCCTGTACTGTTGAATGATTGTGCTGGATGATATGTTTGTGATAACATCTTATTTATGTATATCTGTCATGGCTTAGTGGTAAGTCATTTTGTCTATGATTTGCAGGGTCCTGGGTTTGAGCCTTACAGAGGTTGTTTATTTTGTTGCTGGGCAGAACACGGGCCATTGGATACAGAGTGATTAAGGCACTTTAAAGCAGTTGTAAGTGGGTTTGCGCGGGTTTGCAAGGAGGTAACCACTGCTAACTTCCGGTTACAGTTTCTTATACTCAATTAGCTTCAACTTTGCTTAACCTGTGTGGGTAGTGCTTACCCCTGCACAAATAGGCTTAAACCTGCTTACTGCTGCTTAAAACTGCTTACTCACACTTACCCCTGTGCTAATTTCTTTAAAAGAAAAGAAAAAGGGTTGATAGGAAAGTGGTGAAAAGGGGGCACAAAGAGGGAAAGACAGTAGGGAAAATAGTTAGGGATGTGCAGGAAGGATGTAGGGAAGGTCCATAGCTGCCCATTTCTTCTACAGCAACAGCTGTGCATATACACTGAATTTGGAGGTAGGTTTGAACACCCAAACCCCTGGGAGAGGGGTGAGGACAACAACAATTTGTTGTGATCCTAATTAGACCAGATTACATGTGCCCAGTGGACACGTGTGAAATGGACAGCTATGTATGGGGTGAGATTTATTTGTGGGAAGAGATTGCCCTTTTTTTTTCAGGTGGGAGTGGGATGTTGGGGAGGGGTAGTAGGTGTATTTGGGGAGGTAGGTTGGATAGGTTAACAGACAAGACACACACGACGCATACAGGGGGTGGTATATGACACATGTGGGGGTAAACACCTTGATGGGGAGGGGTGTTGGGATATCGGAAGCCCACAAGCCCCTTAGTGGTAACAGTGGGATTGAGGTCTCCACACATGGGCAGTCACCACTGCACCTTCACAGCCCCGAAGGTGGCTGTGATGGGGGCTGAGCCACAGAGTTAGGCTGACTCTCTAATCATGACATGCGGCCCTCAAGCTGGCGTAAAAGATCACTGACCTGGTCGTTGATCGCTCTATGCACCACGACCCTGACCTGGCGACTGGTGACAAGTGCCTGTCTGTGATCAGTCCCGAGGGTGGAGCCCCATCCCCTGAGGCGGTTCCACCTGAAGTTGGTGCAGGACCAATGGACAGAGAGGTGGGGGGTTGGGCCCCAGAAATGCTGATGCCCGGTGCCTCGGCCAGCTGAGGTGGGACAGGTGGGTCCACTGGGACCGGCCTTCCCATGCGTGCTATAGTGTTTAGATTTCAACATCATATATGGGTTAGTAATAGTCAACACATTCCAGAGTTAGGTATAACAGCATGCATAGATATTCCCATTAACCCAGACACCAGGTATGGAACAGTTGCATAGCAAACAGAACACACGCATATATGGGACCACAGTGATAATAAGAACAGCATGCAGGTACATTGATGGCACCATGCCAATGATGTTGGAATAATTCGATATGGCACATGCATGGGAACCATTAGAATATTTATCAAATGATTGGCCATTATCAGAGTCAGTACATACCAGATGAGGTGGGTATGTTGATTATTGTTGGAGATAAGGTGGGGGAGAGAAAGATGTCAATTAAAAAGTAGTATATTCCTGTACTCCACATTACTTTCCTAGTCAGTGCTGTTATCTGAACCTTACAAGTCTTACTACACTCCCCTATACACCTATATTGGACACTGATATAGCTGTCAACATCATTACACATGAACCGGTTTTACCTGCAGTATGCACCTCTTACCTTGTATACCTGTGGATGGAATGTTTGTTAACACTGACTAACTGTTTGTACACATACGGCTGGATTCCGGGTTAATGTTTTGCACTATGCTATCCAACTCTTTCTGCACAGACTCTGGTCATGTGTTGACCACATGTTGGTATGCCTGGACATATCTAGAATATTGCCCTCTTCCACTTTTAGTGACCTGACACACACATATACATGCTTTCCTACACAGTCATATTATGTAGCATAGTGTGGGCGACAGTGACCAGTGATACTTTATTATTCAAAGAAACTGCAACACTCACAATCCCCTACAATACCAGGATGGACGGTACCAGTACAGGTTATATTGGTCTGTATTTCACAGCACAGTGTTTGTATTCAACGTACCTGTGGGAACAATGCTTGTTAGCACTACCTGACTGTTGCCACAGAAGGTTCCAGATTACACATTAGTATTATGCACATACATCTCACTCTGTTACTGTACACACTCTGACCACAGGTTAACAGGTTGGGGTGCAAATGGGACATACGTGGCTTCTTAGTCACATAAGGTATTGGGGAGTTGCTAGTGTGCCAGGTTTGTTGTCATAGATGTGTGTCAATCAGTTGTATTTCCTGTTTTCTGCCTATACGTCTGGGATCATCCCACTGATTTCCCAGGGAGACAGGCTGATAGGCATTAGATATGGGCCACTTTAATAGACAGTCTGGACATATCTGTACAGTTGTGGTTCATAATTCTGTATGCGGACTACTACCACTGGCAGAATTCAAACCGTGGCTGTGTGTGCTAATAAAACAACAATTCACATCTCAGTTGCATTTGCTATTTGGGTTTTGTTGTCTGCATTTCCCGTTTACTATCTATGTGTCTCTCAGTTGTACTAAATGGCCTGTGGGGATTACACCTGTCATATACAGGCATTCCTACACATTCACATTATGGTGCATGGCATGGGTAACAGTGCTTAATACTACAGTACTATTACATGATTGCAAATCTACATTACCATATGATACCAGAATATACACATACAGTCCAGCAGTTAGACCTGCTTTGTCAGGGTATTACACTTTTATTGCCATACTAACGATATGAGACTCCTTCTGCCATATTCTCTAGTGTATGCAGTACATGCCTTGAACAATACACGTTTTTATACTAGCAATTACTTTACTACTACTTTTATTTTTATTTCCTATGACAGTAAAAGCATGAGTATTACTAACCTGCCTTGCGTCGCAGCTGCACCAGGCAGCAGATGTGGGCCTCCTGGTTAGCGGCCCTTTCCATTGCAGCTGTAGGGGACATAAGAGGAATATTTAGCCATACCTATCCATGATATACCTGAGCTGGCAATTAATTAAACAGGTAGTGGACTGATACTTACACATGGCTAGGACATCCCCTGATGCTCTTGCATCTTGGAGCCACTCCTCCAAGAGGTCCCCCTTCCACTGCTTCAGATGGTGCCTGACCTGATCACCAGTTCAGGATATGCCATTGGCACTGGTGAGGTCGTGGGTGAGATGGTCCAAGGCCTCAGCCTAATATTGGAAGCCCTGGAACTGGACCTGCAGCACTCTCTGCATGGTCTTTAACTAGGAGTCCAATCATGACCTTGGACTCCTGGATGCACCAGTGCTGTGCCCGGAAGTGCACTCCTTCTCCCCTTACTGCCATAGTGCTTGCAAGGGGAAGCTGCAACCAGTTATGAGCTGTATTCTCATCTCTTGGGTTTAAGTAGGGCCAATTTCCCGCACTTTTCCATGACTGGCCGGTTTTGAAAAGGCTAAGCTATGAGCAAACCTGCTTACATAAAGTTGGCATTGTTTAAAGGGGTATACCACTGGGCACAAAGAGTTAGCTGGTCTACACATTGCTCACACATCCTAAGCTGGTCTGTGCAATGCTTGGTGTTGCCTACAGTAGACATTCATTATAATGCCTTTTTGGCATTGTGTTATTATTCAATACACCTTATATTTATGCCTAGTATTCCTGATTGATGTGTACGTACACTCTGTGGGGTCCTTGTGTTTTATTGGGGACTTCAACACTCTATTAGAAGTACACCTCACTTCTGGGCTTACTGCTGTATTCTAGTTCACATATTTATGTTATGTAATCGGTTATGGAACATATGACTGTATACTGATGCCTTTCACAGGTTCAGTTTGGTTATACTATGGTGAGGACATGTTTACTACTACCTCATATACTTCTGTGATGGCTTGGTGGATAGCTTCTGTGACAATGGTGTATAGCATCCTGGGTTCGAGACCTGCATGGCTGTTTACTTGGATGCTGGGCAGACAAAGGCCCATTGGATACAGAGTGATTAAGGCAATTTAAAGCAGTTTTAAGCGGGTTTGCATTGTGGTAAGCACTGCTTGTTTTAGGTTATAGTTTCTTACACTCGGTTAGCTTCTACTTTGCTTAATCTGTGTAGGCAATGCTTACCCCTGTGCAAACGCACTTAAACATGCTTACTAATGCTTACATATGCTTACTACTGCTTATCTGTGCGTACACCTCCTTACTGCTGCCTTATTCATTATGACACTGGCTCTTCCCATGTGCATTTTTGGCAGTACTCCAGTTCATAAATATATGTTATTTAGTGGGTTTTTAAATAAAAATATTGGTTATACCATGCTTTGCCATGTAAAATAGACTCTGCTGCAGTGGGACTCGAACCAAGAATGCCTGCTCGTTAGGTAAATGCTCTGCCCAATACACTATTGTTGTGCTGTGTCATTTGAATATAACTTCCTTGTTATCCTCTTCAACCTTTTAAGCTGCTTTAACCGTAGCTAAGCAATTGGCACACCTGTGCACCTACGGTTAGCTGTATTCGGATTTAAAAAAAAAATAAAGGGGTTCCTTCTTTTGATTTGTATGTCCTGTTGCTGTTGTACACATGGGGGACTCTTGGTGGGGATATGTGGACACCTATGAGCAGTCTCGCTCATTTATTTCCACTTTGTGCTGTTCTACATTTCAGGGGCGTGTTTATTCTGAGAGCTCTGCTCTCAGACACTCCCCCTGCACTTGTACACGCTCCGTGTAAGCTTAGGAGGATGGGCAGCATGCTTTCGTTAATATGCATGGCGTGCTGCCGTCGTCCTAGTAAACAGGCACTTCCGTGCAGGACTAAGCTAGTCCTGCACGGAAGATTAGTGAATCCAGGGGTCAGTCTCATCAATGTTAAAGTTCACCTGACTTTGACTAAATAGCCTAATCTGATCCAAAAATGACCAAGAATCTTTAGTAAA
Source organism: Protopterus annectens (assembly GCF_019279795.1). NCBI lineage: Eukaryota > Metazoa > Chordata > Ceratodontiformes > Protopteridae > Protopterus > Protopterus annectens. The sequence goes on along the minus strand of NC_056731.1, from coordinate 1,115,080,485 downwards.
TGAAGGTAAACTTTGGACCACTGGGTTAAGCAATGAGTCTAGGTATAATGATAAACCCTCTGTAATGCTACCGGAAGAAGCAACAATAGGTCATAATGGAGGATTAGATGTTATTTTTATGTGTAGCCCCAGCTTTTGCTGTGTTGGTGATGGCATGGTGGGAGAAAGAACTCTTACCTACTATCAGTCTTATTTTACTTAGGTATATTCATTATTTGTTTTTAATTATTAAATGTCCTTCTGATAAACATTCTTTGTTTTTAACACAAATGAATGCAAGCTGTGACTTTTTGAAATTCACTTTAAGTGGTCATGGCAATAATGTAAATTATTTGGATGCGAGTCTGGAGCGGAATTCTTTAGATAGATGCTTTTCCAGTCATATTTTTAGAAAGACTACTTATGTTAATAATGATTTACACTTCAGTAGTAACCACCCCATGTATAAGAAGAGAAGCATACCCAAGGGTCAATTTATTAGAGCATCATAAATGACCACAGATGACAATTTATTTCTTAATGAAGTCCAATTTATTAGTGATTTATTTCTGTGTAGAGGGTACCCACTGTCTTTACTTCAAGAAGTGAGTAGTAATATCATGGAGAGAAGAGAATCAGAGTTTCCCCCTATTATCAAGAAAGGGCTTTGTGTTTTATGAATATTACTGGTCATTCTACCCCCACTTCATTTTTGACTACACCTAAATGTATTATTAATATGACTATAGATAGTAATAAAATTAAATCAGTAGTCTTTAATAACTGGAAAATTATTTCTGGTAATAATGAACTCTGTAACATTTTAGGCGATAAACCTACTTTTATAAACAAAAATCTAATACTATTAAGAGTATAAAAAAGCACCAAAACGAAGAAATAGAAACAATAAATCCAACCACAGGACTGCCAACGTAACTTTGTAAAGCGCTTTCACTCACTTTAATGCACATGAGCTTCATCAGAACAAACTCTCCATTGAATACAAACTGTTTAAATACCATTTGATGTCAAATCACGACTTTCATTTTAAAAAACTTTAAAGTAAACTAACTAAATACATTTAAATTATTAAATCAAACTAATATTTGATATATATTGTTACCATAATATCTAATCAAATAGTTTAAATGATTATATAATATAATAAATAACTATTAAATTATTTAATCCTAGCCATCTGCAGAAAACATTTCATGTTGACTGCACCATTGAGGCCTGGCAGTTCATCAGCTAATAATAACATCTGCCACAAACTTTCTTTACACTCCAGAAGCATCTTATAATTACCAGAAAACAAGTCACTGTTAATCCTTTCCAAAACAAAAAAAGAAAATTTCTTAAACAATACACATTCTGTGGTGTGAACAGCCAGAGCATCGTTAACATCCTTCTTTCTCATAGCTAAACAATGCTCATAAATTCTTTTATTTAATGCTCTAATAGTTTTCCCAACATAGAACTTTTGGCATGTGTCACATGTTGCACAATATACCACATTGGTCGTGTTGCAACAGTAATGCCCTCTAGCTACAAACTTTCTTTTTAAATGTTTAAAATCTAAGCCGGACACATTTCTCATGTATCTACACTGTTTGCATTTACCACATGAAAAACTTCCAACTGAACTAACTACTGAACTTGTACTCTGATTTTTCTTGAATTCTAAAATGTGCTTAATGCTAGTTACCTTTTTGTAACAAAAAATGGTTTGTCACCTAAAATCTTAACTAATTCCGCATTGCCCATTATTACCTTCCAGTGTTCCAAAAGGATCTTTCTTATTGCACTCATTTCATTGCAAATAGGTATGGGAAAGGCTAACCTAAAATTCTTGCAGCCACCATTCGTGACACCATAAGATGTAACCCTACAGATGACATTATTGTCCAAAATTGGACCTGCAGAAGTGTCCCTAAGTTGTGTAACTTAACAATCCTGTGAAGCCAGTTCAAATCATAACCTCTTTGTTGAAAAAAAAATTAACAATTTGTCCACTTCTTCTAAAAAAACTGGATGTTCAGTGGTCAATCTGCTGAGTCATATAAACTGACCTTTGACAACCCCACTTTTCATATGGTCAGGATGTAAACTCTCACAATGTAAGTATTGGTTAACAAAAGTCTTCTTTCTAAAACTCTTACTCTGAAAATGCAAGATGTTAATAACAAAAGTGTCTAAGAAATCTATGGAGTCCCCAAAAATTGAAAAAAATGAGACTTTAGTAGCCATGGCAGTTACTGATAAGTCCAGGGGCATGTATAAATGTCTTCATTGCAACATCTGTAGATATATTTATGAACGACCTTACATTAATTTACTTAATTTAAATCGTACTATCAGTGCACCTGGGTGATTCAGCTGTAATTCTACCAATGTAGTGTACATTGCATTATGTTCAGGTTGCACTGCTTTTTATGTAGGGATGACTACTAGGAATCTGAGCAAACGCATTAAAGAGCATTATTATTCTATTATTCTATTAAGATGAAGGATGATAAAAATGCATTGTTCAGACATTCCATTCAATGTAGTTCATATAAAAAATTTTCCTTTACTGTTTTGGAACATACTGTGGTTGACCTAAGGGGAATCAACTTAAAAAATATAGTGGAAAGGAAAGAGTCACTATGGCAGCTTAGACTGGGGGCTGACAATCCCCCAGGTTTAAATGAATTCATTAATATTAAATGTTTTTTTAACAGATAGTAGATAGTAAGCATATTTGCCTGGTTTTAACTGTTGTATTTTTATATTTTTGTATGTTAACTATCAAATTACAAACGTGCATTTAAATGCTGATTTGCTGCTTAATTGATTAATTAATTGAGAATTTGGGAGGGACATGTTTTTTGTATAAAACGTGTGGTAAATGTATGCATTTTTATTTCTGAAGAAGCCCTTGAGACGAAATCGTTGAGTAAAGAAGTTTTTTACACTAATATTGGTTGGTGTCTTCCTCTGTTGCTCAAGTGTTTTGGATTTATTTGGTTTTGTTACACTGGTGGTTGTTTTATTTAGAAGTTACCTCTAGAGATATAATTCTCTTGTCTATTCCCAACAGTTTGAAATGGGTCATAGTTGTCATTCAAAAAAGAATTGACATCCTTAAAAACTTCATTTGTCGTGAACTTCTGACTACTGCCATGACTGACAATTTAAAGAGTGGTTTGACTGAATTAGACACCACTATTAGAACACAATTACAACAGTGTGATGACTTAAAATATGAGTATGAAACTGTTTTTGTTAATGTCTCTAAATATGAAAAGGCAGCTGTGTACCGTAAGCAGAAGAAAATTTTAAGGAATGTAGCTGCTTACATGCAGACAGCAGTAAATATTTACATATCGGATCGGTCAAGGCCTGGGTTAACAACGACCACCACCAGTACTGTTAGCCAACAAGGTGCTGGCAGAAATTGGGCTGCTGTTGGCCGAAGGAGGAGAAGAGGGGGAAAGCATGGCCTAAGGCAAGAAGAGAGGAGAAAGGCTAGGACTGTGGTAGTGAGGGTCGGAACTTTGAATGTTGGCAGTATGACTGGTATAGGGAGAGAGCTAGCCAGTATGATGGACAGAAGGAAGGTTGGTATATTGTGTGTGCAAGAGACCAGATAGAAGGGGAGTAAGGCTAGGTGTATCGAAGCTGGGTTCAAATTGTTTTATCATGGTGTGGATGGGAGGAGAAATGGCATAGGAGTTATCCTGAAGGAACAGTATGCTAAGAGTGTTTTGGAGTTGAAAAGAGTGTTGGATAGAGTGATGTTTATGAAGCTGGAAATTGATGGTGTAATGATGAATGTTGTTAGTGCATATGCTCCACAAGTTGGATGTGCAATGGATGAGAAAGAAAAATTTTTAGAGTGAGTTAAATGAAGTGGTGATGACTGTACCCAAGAGTGAGAGAGTGGTGATTGGAGCAGATTTCAATGGGCATGTTGGTGAAGGGAACACAGGGGATGAGGAAGTGATGGGTAGGTGTGGTGTTAAGCAAAGGAATGCAGAAGGTCAGATGGTAGTGGATTTTGTGAAAAGGATGGACATGGCTGTGGTAAATACGTATTTTAACAAGAGGGAGGAGCATAGGGTGACATACAAGAGTGGAGGAAGATGCACACAGGTGGATTATATCTTACATAGGAGGGCTAGTTTGAAGAAGATTGGAGACTGTAAAGTGGTGACCGGGGAAAGTGAAGTTAGGCAGCATAGGATGGTGGTTTGTAGGATGACGTTGGTGATCAAGAAGAGGAGGAGGAGGAGGAGGAGTGTGAGGGCAGCACCAAGGATCAAATGGAAATTGAAAAAGGGTAATTGTGAGATGGAGTTCAGGGAAGAGTTAAGACAGGCACTGGATGGCAGTGAAGAGTTACCAAATAGCTGGGTAACTACAGCAGAGCTAGTAAGGGAGACGGCTAGAAAGGTGCTTGGTATGACATCTGGACAGAGGAAGGATGTCAAGGAGACATGGTGGTGGAATGAGGAAGTACAGGAGAGTATACAGAGAAAGAGGTTGGCAAAGAAGAAGTGGGATTGTCAGAGAGATGAAGAAAGTAGACAGGAGTATAAGGAGATGAGGTGCATGGCAAAGAGAGAGGTGGCAAAGGCTAAGGATAAGGCATATGAAGAGTTGTATGAAAGGTTGGACACTAAGGAGGGAGGAAAGGACCTGTACCAACTGACCAGACAGAGGGACCGAGCTAGGAAATATGTGCAGCAGGTAAAGGTGATAAAGGATAATGAGGAAAACATACTCACAAGCAAGGAGAGTGTGTTGAGCAGATGGAAAGAGTACTTTGAGGGATTGATGAATGAAGAGAATGGGGGGAGAGAAGGTTGGATGATGTGTGGATAGTGAATCATGAAGTGCAATGGATTGGCAAGGAGGAAGTAAGGATAGCTATGAAGAGGATGAAGAATGGAAAGGCTGTTGGTCCAGATGACATACCTGTGGAAGCATGGAGGTGTTTAGGTGAAATGGCAGTGATGTTTTTAACCAGATTGTTTAATGAAATCTTGGAAAGTGAGAGGATGCCTGAGGAATGGAGAAAACGTGTTTTGGTACCAATTTTTAAGAATAAGGATGATGTGTAGAGCTGTAGTAACTACAGAGGGATTAAATTGATCAGTCACAGCATGAAGTTATGGGAAAGAGTAGTGGAAGCTAGGTTAAGAAGGGACATAATGATTAATGATCAGCAGTATGGTTTCATGCCGGGAAAGAGTACTACAGATGAGATGTTTGCTCTGAGAGTGTTGCTGGAGAAGTACAGAGAAGGTCAGAAGGAGTTGCATTGTGTTTTTATAGACTTAGAGAAAGCATGTGACAGGGTGCCTAGAGAGGAGTTGTGGTATTGTATGAGGAAGTCAGGAGTGTCAGAGAAGTATGTAAGTGTGGAACAGGATATGTATGAGGGTAGTGTGACAGCGGTGAGGTCTGCGGTGGGAGTTACGGATGCGTTTAAGGTGGAGGTGGGATCACATCAAGGATCAGCTCTGAGCCCTTTCTTATTTGCAATGGTGATGGACAGGTTGACAGACGAGATCAAACAGGAGTCCCTGTGGACTATGATGTTTGCAGATGACTTTGTGATCTGTAGTGAGAGTAGGGAAAAGGTGGAGGAGACCCTGGAGAGATGGAGATATGCTCTGGAGAGAAGAGGAATGAAGGTCAGCAGGCCTAAGACAGAATACATGTGTGTGAATGAGAGGGAGGATAGAGAAATGGTGAGGATGCAAGGAGTAGAGTTGGCGAAGGTGAATGAGTTTAAATACTTGAGATCAATAGTTCAGAGTAATGGTGAGTGTGGAAGAGAGGTAAAGAAGAGAGTACAGGCAGGATGAAGTGGGTGGAGAAGAGTGTCAGGAATGATTTGTGACAGACGAGTACCAGTAAGAGTGAAAGGGAAGGTGAGACCAGCTATGTTATATGGGTTGGAGACAGTGGCATTGAAAAAAGGCAAGAGTTCAAGCTGGATGTGGCAGAGTTAAAGATGTTAAGATTTGCACTGGGTGTGATGAGGGTAGACAGGATTAGGAATAAGTATATTAGAGGGTCAGCCCAGGTTGGAAGGTTTGGAGACAAAGCCAGAGAGGCAAGATTATGTTGGTTTGGACATGTGCTGAGGAGGGATGCTGAGTATATTGGGAAAAAGGTGCTAAGGATGAAGCTACCAGGTAACAGGAAAAGAAGAAGGCCTAAGATAAGGTTTATGGATGTGGTGAGAGAAGACATGCAGGTGGTTGGTGTGACAGAGCAAAATACAGAGGACAGGAAGAAATGGAAACAGATGATCCGCTGTGGAGACCCCTAACGGGAACAGCCGAATGAAGATGATGATGACTGAAATGAGAGAGAAAAGAACTTATACAAATAAAAATAATGGTTCTCAGAAAAGAAATTCTAGAGACAATAATGTGTTTTATATTCATAGCTTTAATATATGTGGTGCTGATCAGCCTGTTACTTTAAATTTGAGAGTCGCAGAAAGTATAAAGGAGGCTCCATTACCATGTGACAGAGTCCATCTTGACGATAATGGAGGTGAAGGAACTTTAAAGTGAACTACTGCTCAAGATTTTAACGAATTGTCTTGTTTACCTAATAATAATGCAGGTGTCTTAAAAGAATTGGATAGAATGACCACTTGCTCAGGTAATTTGTTGAAGTAAAGGAGCTGGAATTACAACACCAGGAGTTGAGGAAGAAGTTGCAACAGAAAGGTTGATTAGAAACATCACAAAAATAAGTACAAGGACTTTTAGCAATATTTATAATTTATCTATTGTTTATTTGCAAGACATTCATTATAAAATATTCAATTTAGGCTTAAATTTTGTTCCTAGTCAATGTGAAAATGAAATTAGAACTATTGTTGATTTTAAAATGTATGTCAGGAAACTGAATTTAAGTTATAGTTTAGATGGTATAAAATCAAAAGTTAGGTTTTGTAAACCTTCAAGTTTTAACCCTACACTGCATCACACCATTAAGGTGTTTGAAAGATGTTGTGAAGAAGCAATATGACAATGTTGTAAGAATAAACCTAAGAATGCATTTTTTAATTTGAGTCAGACTGAAGATAGAGCTTTAAATGAATTAAGAAGTTTTAAACATCTTAGATATATGAAAGCAGACAAAGGGGAGGGATTGTTATAATGACACAAGACAGTTATGTTAATGGAACTGAAAAAATGTTAAACAATGAACTTGAATACACAGAAGTTAGAAAATGTGATGCGATGAATAGTCATAGAAATGTGTAGGATAACTTATATGAATTGTTAATGAATGCAGACATTAATTTTGAGTTCATAGGTTCATAGGTTGGTACTAGGCTATCAGCCCTAGGGCCTATACAAGCCTAGCCATAACAATTCCCTGGCTATTTCTTCCCACACAATTTACTCCCTTGGACCCCTGTCTAGCAGGGCAACTGACGTGATACCCGGGGTGAATTTCCTTTCTCCCATCCAATCGTCAAGGTTCCTTTTGAAGAGGGCCAAAGAGGTACTCTGCTTGACATGTATGGGCAATCTATTCCAGAGTCTGGGGAGTCTCTGGGTCAGGAACCTATCCCTCCAGCATGTTTTGTTTATTGTGATGACAAGGTTTAGATCCCTGGAGCGTGTGGCTCTGAGGGATTGGGATTTCTTTAAGTGTAGCATGTCCAACAGCTCTGGGTTTGACATGGCCTTGTATGTTAAGCAGAGATCGCCTCTGACTAAACGATATGTGACAGAGTATAGCTGGAGTTTTTTAAGGCAGTCAGCTTACGGCATCTGCTTTAGGCCTGTGATTCTTTTAGAAAGTATTTCTGCGGCCTTTCCAGTTGTTGCAGATGTCTTGAGAGGTACATACCAAATGGGGCATTGTATTCTATAATGGGTCTAATGAGGGATGAGTACAGTGGGACAATGACCTCCTTTTTCTGGATGAAAAGCCCTTAGTGATGAGGTGTGCCACATAGAAGGATTTCTTGACTGTTGTGGTGATGTGGTTATCGGAGGTGAGACCACTGTCCACCTGTGTCCCTAAGTCTTTTATCACACATTCGGTGTTTAGTGTACTGGCACCTATATGGTAATTCACGGATACATGTTTTTTCCGAAAGGGGATAACTATACATTTCTTGGCATTGAGTTTGAGCCCATGGCTCTGGAACCAAGCATCTGTTTCTCTAAGGCCCTTTTGTAGAGTATCCACATCATTTGGGGATTCAATAATGGCTCCCAGTTTGCAGTCATCTGCGAACTTTGTTAGCCAGAGTCCCTTAGTGTTGGCCTGTACTTCAGAGAAGTAGATGCCAAACAAGAGCAGTCCCAGGACTGAACCCTGAGATACTCAGCTTGTCACTTGTCTGGAGCTGGATTTGGAGTTGGCTACTTTTACAGTGTGGGTTCTATCAGTAAGCCAGTTAGCAACCCATTGGGTGATGTAGGGATTAATGCCCAGCTTAGTAAGTTTATCTATGATTCCAGAGTGGGGGATGGTGTCAAAGGCCTTGGCAAAGTCTAGATAGGCTGTGTGGACCACCTTATCCTTGTCCATAGCTCTGGAGACTGATTCAAAGAAGTCAGTCAGGTTCAGGAGACAAGATTGGCCCTTCACGAACCCAAACTGGGTGGGGTCCAGTGTTTGAAGGTTGCCAATGTCTTTGTTTATAAGTTCCATGATAATACGCTCCATGGCCTTACAGATAAGGCTCATCACACTGATGGGACGGTAGTTTCCAGGATCCAAGGTGGATCCCCCTTGTGGAGTGGGATAACTGTAGCTCTGCACCACTCAGTGGGCACAAAACCTGAGGTGAGGCTATGATTAAACATGACACTTAGGTGAGGTGCCAGTTCATATTGTAGTTCATGTAGTACACAGCCCAAGATGTCATCTGGTCCCATGGATGCTGTATTCTTAGCTTTGGAGAGTGCATTTTTTTTACCTGTGTGGCCGTTATTACTGGAATTTGGCAATCTTCAGGTACTGAGATGGGCCATGTAGGGGGTGAGAGGGGGTGAAGTTGGCACTGAATCGATCTGCTAGGATATTGGCAATATCCTTGGGATCAGTATATTTAATGTCATTCTGTTTTAGCTCAGAGCAGATCTGAGCATTGCCATTTAGATTCTTGACATAGTTATAGAATGCCTTGCGGTTGTCTTTGGAATCTTTGGAAATTTTATTTTCGTAACTAGCTTTGGAGGATTTTATGAGGGATCTCAGTTTCTTGCTGAGGCTGGTAAGGGAGTTTTTTGCATCCTGGGATTTTCCTCTTTTCTGCAACAGTTTCTTTCTTTTGTTGTAAAGTTTGTTTATGGCAGGGGACCACCAGATTGGCTTCCTTTTTTTTGGATGAGAGCATCTTGGTTCTATTTGGGATGGCACGATTCATGCATGAGTGGATGTGCTCATACAGTGCCTTAGTGTAGGATTCAGCAGTTGAACTTTCGGTTCCCATCTGCATGGGTGTCATGAAGTTTGTCACTTCTGACTTGAGTAGCATGAAGTTGGCTTTGGAGAAGTTTTTTTATGGAGGTTTCCTTAATGGGGGGTGGGGGTGGGATGTGGATGTTAAGGGTGATTAGCTTATGGTCAGACCTGACTAACAAGTGGGTGACCATAGATGTGGAGCATCGATTTCCCATGTTGGTAATGACCAGGTCTAGGATATTGGAACCCCTGGTGGGACTATGGATTAGTTGATATAGGGCATTGGAATTTATGAATTCCAAGAACCACTGGGCAAAGGTGTTGGTACATGAGTAGTTTTCCCAGTTAATGGCAGGGTAGTTAAAATCACCCAGTATTAGGGTGTTTGGTTCTATCTTAATATTTTCCAGTATGTTTAGAAAGGTGTAGTGAGAATCTTGGGGTATGGTGGGGGATCTGTAGCAAGCTACAATTTGGATTGCAGTCTTACCTAGTGTTAGTTGAACCTGGAGAATTTCAGATGCATTGTGTTGGGCAGCTAGCCTGGTGGTGTGAATATCCTTGGTGAATATTGACACTCCTCCACCTTTAGTGTTTTGGTCCTGGTTTGGTGGCTGAAAAATGAGGTAAGAGTTGTAGCCTGGTATTGCAGGGGTGGTCTCTGGAGACTTGAACCAGGTCTCAGTTACTGCACAGATATCGATGTTCTCCATTTTTAGGAGTGCCTCGAGAGAGTGCATTTTCAGGTTTAGACTTCTAGCATTGAGTAACATTACCTTCAGATTTTGCATGCTTGTACCTGTTACAGTGGTGGTTTTGTCCTTTGAACTTTGCCTAAAAAAGGCACTATAGGGGTGGCAAGAGCCTTAGCCAGTAACCTGAATCCCAGGGGTGACAGGTGCAGACCATCAATGGCAAAGTATTGTGGTCTGTTGATCATGTCGTCCCAGGCAGACAGATACTGGATTAATTCAGTTATGGAGTTATTCAACTTTTTATGTATTGATGAACCAAAAATAGGGGTACAGTTTGGTATCCCAAAATTGCATAAAAAATTCTTAAATCCCCCTTTTAGACCCATAGTTTCTGTTCCTAGATGTAGCACAGAAAATATTTATTTGTTTTAAGATTATGTTTTGAACCCATTGGGTAAAAAACTGGAATTGTGTATTAGCGACTCTTGGGATTTTTTGAATAAGATTAGAAAATTTTATTTAAAGAGAGACATATTTAATAGTACAGCCTCCTTCTCTATGGTCACAGTGGACACATCTTCTCTTTATACATTGATTCCTGTTGAAGAAGGGTTAGACTTTTTAAGTCATTTTTTGCAAAAATATGGTCAGTACAACACACATCAGGTGTATGTATATAGAAGTTTAATGGATATAGTGTTAGTGAACAATTATTTTATTTTTAATACCAGGTTTTACAAGCAAAAGAAAGGGGTAGCGATGGCTGGGGGGGGGGGGTGTTTATATATATTTCCATCTATAATAAGATTTTGATATATTGTTTTGTAGATGACCTGTTTTGATTGTATCAAGTGATGGTTTTGATTTGAGTAATTTTATGCTTGAATTGAACAACAGTTGTACTTTTTTGGACTTTGTAGTAGGAAGTTTTGGTCTCCATGTTAACTTTTTAGATATCGATTTGGAGTTGGACGGTATAAAATTCACTTCTAAGATTCATAGGAAGGATACTTTTAGTAATAGCTATGTCCACTTTAAAAGTGGGCATCCTACGTATATTAAGAGAACATTCCATGTGGTCAGTACATCAGAGCTTCAAGGATGGTTAGTGATGGTCAAGATATTTTAAGTGAAGTAGAATTTATTAAGAAATTGTTTTTAAAAAGAGGTTACACCATGAATTTACTTAATAGCACAGCTGATGAAATTATTAAGAATAGAATTTCCACTATTACACATGGTTTTATTAATAAACAGAAAATTAATGAAGTAAAGGATGAATCCTTGACTTCAAGTCTGGATTCAAGATTTTGTTTCGATATGAGTGTGGATTCAATGGCCATAAAAAATGTTGTCAAAAATAACTAGAGAATTTTGTTGGGGCACGAAGACTTAGCAAAAGTAGTGGGTGATAGACCTTATTTCGTTGAAAAGAAAAATGGTAATATCAAGCAACTGTTAGAGTTTTCAGGGCCAAAAATTGTCACGCTAAGCACTAACAAGGTTCATGGTACTTACAAATGTTTTAAATGTAGGATGTGTCGGATTATATCAGAAGGCCCTTTTATAGATTTTGTAAACTATAATAGAACTAATACAGTACCAGGTAGGTTTGATTATTCTTCTACCGGGGTTGTTTATGTTGCTTTATGTATGTCATGTCTGGCATTTTATGTTAGTATGACTACTAGAAGTTTGGATACCAGAATAAGGGAACATACATATGCCATTAAAACACACAATGAGAATAATGCATTATGTAAGCATTCTGTGAAATGTATTGATTTTAACAAATTTACATTTGCTATGCTTGATATAGTACATATGGATTTAAGGGGAGGTAATTTTAAAAATCAAGTTGAAATGAAGGAAGTTAAGTGGGAAATTCATTTAGCTGCTCATCTTCCTCTGGATTTAAATGAATCTGCAAATATAAAATGTTTTTTTTAAAGTATAGAAAATCTGTCATCTATTCTGCCTGACTCATTAAGGTTTAATATATTTGTGTTTCTATTGGTTAATTGATTAATCATTTTCATTTAAATGTGGTTGTATATTTTGTGAGTGTTTGTTTCTGATGAAGTCTTCGGGCAAATAGCGAATGAATAAATTTGGTTTAGGCTAAAAAAATTGTGCTTTGAGCACCTGTTTCCACCAGTGTGTTTTTGCACTTATTAAACATCTGTTGAATATGAAAGGAATGTTATGCTGAACTGGCCAATTTTTTTCAGCTGTAAAGACAATCAAAGTTTTTGTAAAAAAAAAAAAAAAAAAAAAGAGTTATGGAATTCTCCATTTTTTATTGTAAGATAGAGTCCACCAGTCCTAGTTGACAACAAAGGCATAACCCTTCTTACTGACACATTGCAAGTTATATGGCAAAATATGAATTTGCTTCAGTTAAAATTGCTAAATGCAACAGTGGTATACAGGTGCACAGAATTATATCTGCACTTGGAGAGAAAATTCTGTGTTATCTACAGAGCTGTGTTAGACAAGAATACTCAGAAAAAAGAGTTTCACTTGTAGAAACAACAGGCCTAAGAATGAGAAAAGTTTTAAGATGATAAGATGTAGATTATTGTTGGATATTTTGCAGTCATCTCCAATCATAGGTTCATTTAATAACTGCATTTTTTTTCAGAATGTTAGACCTTGTCTTCTGAAATGCAAAGTAAAGCAGACCAAGATGTTTTCCATAAGTTTCTCTTGTTCCTGTCAATCTAGTATGCATTTTAAAACTTGGAGAGATTTTCTGCTCTCAGTACACTATCACTGTATACTAAAAGATTATTGATAATGTCTAGAATCAACTATAAAGTTTAGTGTTTCAAAAGATGGCATGTCTAGACAGTTTGGGTTTAGAGATATTCAAAGCTGGAGTTCCTGTTTTGTTATTTGACCAGCCTGGCTGTGAACCACAGCTTCAGAGAAAATTCATGGTATGCAAATTAGGGCACTGTACTTAGCCACAAATGTAAGTCAGTACAGAGAACAATGAAGTGCGTAGGAATGGTTTCATACTGCTAAGTATCATTAAACAAAGTGAGCATGTGTTAGCAAATAAATATGAAGATTACACAGAGGATTATGCTTGGGCCTCCAGTCATAACCAGCTTGTTACAGGGCTGAGACAGGGATGCCAATAAACTCTTGGCATGGGAGTCAAGATTCATCCCTTGAGTTTCACAACCAACTTATGAGCCTGAGAAAGGAATGTGAAGAACCAGCATGGTTGTCATGATTCAACTCTTGACCTTAATTTTTTTGCATTCTTGAGGTAAATCATGACACCTATATTTAGACTGAATAACAGGCAATTATGATCAGGTAGACTTGATCATAATTCTTTGCACTACATGGAGCTTTAACTGCCTTGATGTAATATTAGTTACAGAAAAAAAAAGTGTAGGAGCTTGATATTTGACAGCTCTGAAAGCTGTAGAATACTTTTTAGTGCTGCAACAAAGTCAGACAGTCAGATTCAATAAAAACAACGCAGTCCATTTCCACCTATGTGCATTACATGCGCTACACAGTGTGTAGAGCTGTGCAAACAAGGTAAACACCGTTGAATGCAAATTATAGCATAAGCAGCTGAAATGTATGCTATTCAACCAATCCAAGATGAAGGAGCTATTCAACAAGCTATAAAGAAACTGTGCAGACTCTGTGCTGGTTTGCCCTGTGAATTCCAAAACCTATTGGAATACAGCAATGGAAAGGAGTCTACACAGAAACAGTATTAGGGGCTGCTGTTGCTTTAATTCATGAGTATGTGCAAAAGGCTGACATCTATGATGCTGCTGCTGATAACAGACCAAGGCCAAAGAGTTTCTAGACCCCGAGTAACTTATCACAGTCTACAATATGTGACAATTGTAGAGAGCTACAGGGTGGATAGAGACACAATACAGCAACTCTGCAATCTCTGTCATCCTCAACTCAGGGCCAGGGCAAACTTAGGGGAACCCATCGCATTGGAGACAAAGGTACGTGTAGCACTTAGAATTTTAGCTACAGGTACCTTTTAGGGACCAACAGGGGACATGCTGTCAGTCTCACAGGCATTAGCATCAATTCCTGATTGCTATGCTCCAACATGCTATTGACCACATATATTTTCCCTGTACTCCTGAGGACAGGGCCAGAAATATGCAGAAGTTCTACCCTGTATTACACTACCCTGAAGAACTGAGTGTCATAGATTTCACACATAGAAATTAAGGTACTGCCCCTGAGAACAGGGAAGGCTCTACATTAATCAAAAGGGTTTCCACTTTATTAACTGCCAAGTCATGTATAATGTCAAGGGAATCATTTTGAATGTGCGTGTTAGCAACCCAGGCAGTTACCATGACTCACATATCTGATATACCTCCCAACTGTATCAGATATTCACTAGGGGTGATATCCCACGGGGTCATTTACTGGGGGATGCAGGTTATACACTGGAACTGCAGCTGATGACACCCATCAGAAATGCACACACACACCTGCTGAAGAATTCCATAAAGAGGCACACGTTCAAACTAGTAATAACATAGAGCATGTGTTTGGGCTGTTGAAGTCATGGTTCCAGTGATTAGATACATCTGGGGGTGACCGCAGTACAGTCCATGCACATGTACTGAACTATTCACAGTATGCCATGCAACACAACATAATCTTGAAAAAACAGCTTCAGTAGAATCCACATATGGAAGGGGCATACATCACCCCACCAATGGCAAGGTCACCACAACCATATGCAGGTGAGGAGTCTGAGAAGGAAGCAGCAGCCGCTGTGGGTGTAGGCAAATGTAAGTGTGCCCTCACACTAGCTAAGAGATAATGCATAGCACATTCACTCACCACCTAAGGGCCTAAAACCTTCCTGCTATGCATATACCTATTGTTTGGTAGGGCAGTGGTGTAGCGGTTAATGTTGTCACCTCACAGCAAGAGGTTCTCCCATTTGATTCTTGCCTGGAGTGCTCTCTTTGTGGAGTCTGCATGTCCTCTCTGCATTCATGTGGGTTTCCTCCCGCATTTTAAAGACATGCATCTGAATTGTTTCTCCCCAGGCCTCTGCTGAAAATAGGCTCTGTCCTAGTCGAACTTTCCCAGTCAACAAATGTTAAATAAAATAAAAGTAGCATTGAGGCCAGGCAACTCACACAACCTTTACCTGCCTATGTATTGGGTGTGTACTGCTTGCATCAGACAGAGTCAGCCCTGAACTACAAATGTTGCAACTGCTGGATTTACAAAGTAAGTGTTGAACCTGGGGTGTATTGTGTAATAATATGAATGGCTGGCATATCCATGCATGTTGTAATTTGATAGTGTAAGCATGTGATAGTGTAACAGGTGGGAGATTTGTATAAAAATGACCTTAACATGTGACAGCAGAGACATATTTGACTTTTATGTGTCCATTATTGAGTAGTAGGCCTCAGGCATCAAAGATTCACACAGTCATACTTTTCAAAAGTACTGATGCTCAATGCATGCCCTCAGAGTAGCAGCATACATTCTACTGGAAAATCATTAAAGATAGAAGTCAGAGAGTAAAGATACAGTTTGCATTTTCAGACTTCACAACCCTCACAAGATCATTAACACTAGAGATGGAAAAATGTTGATGCTATCATCTGTCTAACTTTCTAAGACCAATATAAGTCAAAGGCACAATTACCAATTCAATATCAGAAATGCAGATATACTAAGTCAGTTATGTATCCTGAGCATCAGACACAAAGCTTATATATCCCTGAATCCAGAAGATATAAAACAGGGATATGGCACAGTTATCATTACTTGCTCAAGGTGTTGTGTGTATGTGTGTGTGTGTGTGTGTGGGGGGGGGCAGCAAGCCTAGGCTGACACAAAAGGTCAGTGAGTTTATATGAGTAAGAAAGAGAAGCAGCCAGATATTTGGATAAAGCAGCAAGTGGCCAGTGAGACAAAATTAGTTGCAACTGTTGTGTGTGTGTCTGTATGGGTTGTCCTTGTGAAATTGGTGTGTGAGTGTCTTCATGAACACAGCCAAGCTCTGGGCTAGCTCTATATCATGTTATGTTGGACAAGTGTGAGCCATGCATGGCAGAGGTAGCAGTTCATCATTGTTGTACCTGACCATGAGAACTGGATCAGCCAGGAATTGCACTGGCATGTCCATGCCCACAGTTAGATGCACTGCTGCTACCTGAATGTGACTGAATGTGACTGATGTCTGCTAGATGAGCTCCCCTCATGAGGATGTCCAGGACCATGACCCTATGGCCTGCCATGTCTGGGTGTGGACAGCTCAACCACTGATGGAGCAGTGTAGGTACTGCCACTATGGGGACATCCTCAGGCATGGCCACAGTAGCTAACAGCAGATTATGTGGCTGACCTACACCCACAAGAATGCTGCCCCCCCAGCAGATGTTCCATGACAGACACTGCCCATTCCAATGTGTCATTCATCCAATTCAGTAAATCGGCACCATGTTGCAGGCAGTCATGCATGTCAGCCTGTGCCACATCTACAACCTTAAGAATTTGTCTGGAGCACTTATGGGAATATGGCTGTGCCTCCATGGTGGCCCTAAACATACATTGAGTGACACGGGAAGAGACACCTGGATCAGGTGGAGGATGAACTGCAGGCCTCCTCTGAGCACCCCAACAATCCTCCTGCATGGTGCCTTGCCCACATTTTAGCTAGGGCTAGAATCAATAGGCAATGATGCCACAGTAACCACACTTCTCTGATCAATTGTATCACCCTCCACCTGTCCAATAGCTGTTGGCTCACTGGAATGGGTAGGTGTAGAACTACTGACTGTGTCCAGTAGAATTACAGGGGGTGGCTGGATATCAACCTCAGTGACAGATTCAGCTTCTGAACCCCTCAACTGTGCCTGTTTGGCCACTAACTTCATCAGAGTCTGCTAATACTCTGACATCAGGTGGTAGAAGTCTCACACTTCCACTGTCAGGATTACCTGTGATAATAAGCAACAAAAACAGGAACAATTAATTCATACACTACTATAATCTAATAAATGCTAACAAAATAACAGTGGTGACACTATTAGACAGTACAGCAATACACACAATAGTCCTGCCATCTACATCACACACTAAAATATTACTTTGAATTGATCAGCAGTACTTACATAAAAGGTAAGGACATCATCAAAATTAACAGTAACACTTTCCCCCTTTGTATGTCCATTAACTATACTTTCAACAAGAACTTGGATGACAAGTCCAACCTAAGACCATGTGTAATCAATCAGAAAATGTGTTGCTAACTTTAGCAATCTACAATCCCCACCCCACAAAAATGTCTTGTGAAGCAGAACTAACATATTGATTTAAATTGTTGTGCTATACAACTGTATTTAACAATGGGAATGCAAAAGGCTACCTGGAAGATCCTCCTGGGACATGCTTGCTCTCCCTGAAACAGTAGCACCTATGTCAAATACATGCTGTTCTACATTTTTTGGGAGCTGTTTGGATCCCTGACAGTGAACAAGAAGTCATCATTTGGTGTTAGTGGTGGATCTGTAGCAGGCTCCCCCAAGACCATTCCAGTCATGGGTCACTGCAGCTGCTCTCCTCCGTGCAGATGAGATTATGTCAGTGGCCCTATGGAGCACCTGATCATATGTCCCACTGTGGCCACCTACTGCATTAATGTCTTCAACAATCTGTTATCAAATTTGCCTTCTGCCTGCCATATCTGCATGTCCCTTCTCAAGCAGGAAGACACCATGTTGCTTAAAAGCGTCCACAATGACCTGGCTCTCAGGATCAGTAAAGGGTGTTTTTTGTGGATTGAGATGTCTGTTTGGCATAGTCCTAGGTGTCCTACAAGCAAACAGAATGATAATACACATAACTATCATATAACTGAAAAATACCTGCTGTCAGATAAAACAGAAAAGTTAGCATTTTAGTATTACCCACTGGAGAAACATAAAACATTCTAGAGATTTGAAATATAAACAGGCTGGATGCAAAAGAAGGAGAGTAATAATAGCAGCATATCCTTGTTTGTGCCATAATAGAAACACTGCTTTGCTCCCCTACCCCCAAAAGAACAGGCAAATGACACATTTTGCTAACAAACCATCTCTGAAATGCTAAAATGGCTATTAAATTAACGGTACCCGAATCATGTCTACAAATGTAACATAGAACATTCCATGTTAAGGTATTGCCAATCATGTATACCTGTGAAATGTCTTGACAAACATGTCCATGCCATCAGTACACTTCTAAGTAATGCATACAGAGAAAAGTGTAGCCTTTGTTAATCAAAAAATATATATATATGTATATATATATATATATATATATATATATATATATATATATACACACATATATATATATATATATATATATATATATATATATATATATATACACACACAAAACTATTAAACAGATTTTTCTTAATTACATTTCAGCATATGCAGTATATAGCAGACAAAATACAAGCATACCTTCTCAAGTTCAGTAATCCTCTATGCAGATATATCCCAAAGTAATAGGCTCTTTTCTGTGTTCTCCACATAAACAAGTCTCCTCACCTTCAGTTTTCCTAGCTGCACGGTTGCCTTTTTATGGTAGAGATTCAGGGCTGTCAGCACAGTGAAGATGCAAATCATGTGTGAACTCATTAGAATTGCTGAATCCCAAATAAGTGGCTCCATGTTCCTGATGTAAACATAGTGCAGGCACTCCCTCAGTGTTTGTTTTTAATAGATTGCAAATGTGAATGATTACTGGTAGGGATAAGGAAAATACAACAGCAATGCAGACTGTACATACAGTGGGTGTGTCAGGTTAGACTTACAAAGTGTTAGATGTAATTCTGTCAAGATTGGAAATGTAAGTACACAGCACACAATTCACAAGTTCTGTTCATTAACATCCAACCTCCCCTTCATTTGTTGGCAACTGCATATTATATTATTTCCATTTAATATCCTCACACATTTGAAGGTCCAGTGATATAGAATGGCTTGCAGATTGCATTTCTCAGATAATTGGTCAGATAAATGGGTAACAAACACAGAGAGGTAAGACATAGGTGCATATTTGCAAGCAATACTCATAACTGGTTGTGTGATCACTTAGTGTACTGCATCCCAAATAAATAAATGTAAAAATAACAGTTATATGGTTTCATATTACTGTAGGTGATGTTGCAGTTGGTTGTATGCAGAATGATTGCATTTCCTTGTTGCAAAGGTGTTTGTGTGGTGCAGAGATTTAAGGCACCCTTACTGTGTTCTGAAGACATCTTGGAGTTAGAGTTCAAATCCAGGCCTATGTGGAAATATTTTATATATACTAAGATTTTATAGTGTGTATGCCATAGATTGAGTTTCCTCATTTCAGCTACTTTTCTTTTTTTTTCCTTTTTTTTGGTGGAGGCAGTGTTTTCTTGATGCACAGCTTCGCGCAAACTCTGGGAATGGAAGAAATGAATGTCAGGTTTGGTTGTGCCTATCTTGTTTGAGTGAACCGTGGCCATGTGCAAACTAGTGGACCACGCAGGAAACAAACAGAACATCTGTAGAACTCCTGCAAACAGAGTATCTGTAAAAGGGCAAAGGTGAAAAAATATACATTATTGCATTTTTTGTTTTCCCTCACTCAACTGTGCTAAGCAGTGTTGTGTGACGGTTAACACAGAGACCTTAAGAATGATTAGGAAATTAGGAAATGTCATGTAGCTAGTACTGTGGCAGCAGGTATAAGTGTAGGGCTGGAATACAGGTGGTCCTGGGTTATAGTCAGGGTTTGCAAACTATTTTTACTGTTGTAACAATGCAGTTTATAGCAATGAACAGAAACGTAGGCAAGTGTTATTGCAACATTCTTGTAGCAACAGATGTAAGTGTACCACTGCCATACACATGGTCCTGGGTTCTAATACAGGATATTTCATGCACTTTTACTGTGGTTCCACTTCCCATTATATTCACTCTCACTTATAACACTTTAGATAGTGGAGCAGATATGAATTATATGTATGAGGGATGAGACAACATTATTGTGTTTTCAGATGAATGACTGAGGCTATACTGTATACTCTATTTCTGTGAGCATAATTTTGGTATAAGGACTTGCATGGCCTTCACAGTCACATAAAACACATACACAACTGGATCTACATCCACACACAAACATGTGTAATAGCTCAGAATGTCACCTTTATTTATGTGTGATTCTTGACTATGCCTGAACAGCACTTCTACTGTGGCAAAAATGGAAACTCATTGCTGTAGAAGAAAATGTTTTGCCACTTATGCCTAAACTTGAATCCCCCAGTGTAAAAATCAATTTTCCTCAGTTTATAAGTGCAAAAACAAATGTGTCAGGTTATTACATTTATGCCCCCGGTACATATCTGCAAACTTAACTCAAGTTATCTTCCAATTGCCAATATATATTTCCAGGCTACACCAGTAGACTCCCCTCATACTAAGGCCAAGCGTCAGATTAACCTTCCAATTTTAATTATTCAATTTCTCCCAGATTGACACTGCTGCTCTCTGCTTAACATTGTGCAAACTCGGTTGGCATCGTTTCTTGGGATTGCACACTACCAGTAAACGTGAGAACTTGAATTGACAGGAATTTTTCAGTTTTCATTGCTCTAGTTCAGCTGGTAGACATGTCTGGCACTAGAGGGGAAGGTTCCCAGTTTGGGGCAGAGAGATGGGGTGTCCAGGAGTCCAGGATATTTATTGCACTCTTGATAAAGCACCACAGCCAAAGGAATCTGCAGGGGGACTATTCTGGCTCCCAGTACAAGTCTGAGGTGTGGAATAGTTTGGCCCAGGCTGTATCCAGTACCACTTGTATCCTGCACTGGAGAGTAGTGCAGGCATCATTTATTGACCTACACAGGTGAAAAAGGGATACCCTCAACCGTTGGTTGAATGAGTTTGAGACTGTGACATCCCACAGCTGTGTAACTATGACAATAAGACAGTACTTGTAAGACTTAGAAATCTAAATATAGGCAAGACTGGTATGCATAATGCTCTTCTGTTCTTTTCTTTTCTTTTCTTTCCCCAACTCTTACTGAATGTGAATTCAGTTGACAGGCTCATGTTGCTCAATTGGAGAGACTGAAGGAAGCAAGTGATATGTATGCTGCAGAAGAGAAGTGTTATTGTAGCTTCAAAAGGATAGCTTCTTTGGTCATTTATAGAGTTGTATCTGTGACGACTGGAGAGAGACAGATGAAGGCTGCCAGCCTAGTCAAATAGAATTTAATACATAATTCTATCATTTATATAAATAAATGTAAAATACATGCGTGTGTTTTTAAATGAAAGAAAGACACTGTAAAATGTGAACTTCAAGATTGTTACAACATTGCCCCCTTGCTGTAAAGAAAAACTAAGTCAAGCCTTTCAAATGTGTCTTTTGAAATTTAAATGATTTTATGACATTCTTTGATCTTTAAAGTTGATTCCGGTCAGGCTGGCTGAACACATTCTGTCTATTGTGTTAACTAAGGACTAATTGCTAGAGTGTATATGTAAAACGCCTTTTAGTGTTGTATTCTCCTGTGCAGGTGTTAGCTTGCTAAATAATGTAAATGGAGTTTCTATTAGCCTGGGAGCTCAGAGCAGGTGTCACGATGATGCAATATGAATACTGGGAAAACTTTGTCAAAAATGATGTTATCTGGGGAGGACCCAGAGACATGTTTATTAGTGATGTTTTATAAACAGTGTCTCAGAGAGAGCTAGAAGTATTTTGACTTTGGACATCTAACCCAGCACTGCTTATGCTCTTTATGTATGTAAGTAGGACTGTAGCACTGTGTTTTCTCTAAGATTAGGTAAAGATTAGAAAGTTAGATTAAGTATTTTTCTGTGTAATCAGACCTGTCCTACTGTATTATTTTAAGTTTCTGTGTGATCTGTGAACTCTTAGATATCTCTGTGGTGTAGTAGTTTTGTCTTGTGTTTTAATTATTTATTTTTAAATATTTTTAAAACCGTCTACCTATGGCTGCTTTGTGTAGAGATAAGATCTAGAATACATTGCATGTTTATAGAAGTTATTGTAACAGGCCACTCTAAAGTAAGCCTTGACTGTTAGTCATACTACCATTGGATAGTAATATTGCAAAGTAATAATTAATTTAAGGGCCTTTTTGTAGCTGATATTATTAACTGGGTGGTGGCAGTAATTCTACCATATAGTCTGGGTAAAGGGGCACAGCTGGAGAATATGTGCCAGCCTTTCCCAGGAGTGTCTGTAAAGTTGTATAAATACTTATCTCAAAGTGTGTATGTGTTGTGTTAGCTACTTTCAGGGACACGAAGCACTGGTCGGACAGAGAGGGTACTGGAGGTTCTTGCTTGCCCAGTTAGGCTGAGACCTGGACCTTATAGTTGTGCCAGTGGGGAGTCTTAATGGGGATCTGGTGAGCAAGGGAGCAGCCAGCCCCAGAATTACTGTGATCTCTGTGTGCACTTAAGGGAAGTTGTACTTTATTGCATGTATTAGTTATCCTTTCCTCTTCTAGGAGACAACCTCCCTGGTGTTAGTGGATTTGGACTAAGCTCCTTGATTTCTGGGCCAGGGCATGGTCATCACATGTATTGGGCAGTGGTGGGATCTACTTCACATACTAATTGGCTTGTAGTGGTATGGGTAGAGCGATTTCCTGTAGCTTATGTACAGTGATCTCTAAAAGTGTTTTGTACTCTAAAACAGCCACACAGTGTATACTCAGAGTTCAGATCACAATTGTTTTATTTCTTTTGTTAGCTTAGTGTTAGTCAGGGTGAGCAGACAGCATGTCAGCAGAAGAGTATGGAAAGCTGACAAGGAGCCAGCTGGCGGAGATGTGCCAGGCTAGGGGACTGGTGCATGGAAACCTGACTAAAGCAGACCTGATTGCAGCATTGGTTACAGCTGCATCAGAAAACAGCAGCCTGGAGGACAATCAGACTGACAGTGGAGATGCAATATCCTCGGAGAATGGACAGCTCAAACATTCTGCAGTGGACTTAAAAATCCAGCTGGAGCTAAAGAGACTTGAGTTGGAGGCCAGGCATATGGAACTGGAAGCAGCTGAGAGAATGAGGAGCCTAGAAGCTGAAGAACAGGAATGGCAGAGGAGGCATGAGAGGGAAATGCTGACTCTTCACCAGAGTCATGGAGGTAATGGGGAAGGGAGTAACCAGACCCCAGAAGCACAAAAGATCAGTAAATTTCTTCCACAGTTTAAAGATGGCGATAATTTTGATAGCTTCATTCATATGTTTGAGCGGGTATGTAAACAATATGAAGTTGACCAAGGGCTCTGGGTATGGTTCCTGATCCCCTTACTCTATGGAAAAGCTGTAACTTCTTTAGCAAAAATGCATGACACTGACTGTTTTGATTATACTGCTGTAAAAAGACATTTATTAGAATGTTTTAAGATAACACCTGAAATGTATAGGAAAAAGTTTTGTGAGCATAGATGCAAGGCAGATGAAAATGTATGTAAAGAAATTGTTGAAATGAGCACTTATTTTCATAGCCGGGTAAGTGGATGTCAGGTCACCACTTTTGAAGGGCTGGCAGACCTTTTGGTAAGAGAACGAGCCCTTAGCACTTTGCGTGAGGACATGAGGATCTGGTTAGCTGATAAACAGCGTGCTACTTCAGAGGAGTTGGGAAAGAAGGCAGACCTATACCTAGCAAGCAGGGCAGCCCTGCACAGGAAAGGGACCCCCAGTACTGCTCATGGGACTAAAGAAACCCATGGTGGGCAGCACAGACTGCCCCAACAGAATCCACCAGTAGCAGGGAAGCCTGTTTTGAATGCAACCAGTGGGGCCATGTGGTATACAGGTGTCCATGGAGACAAGGTGGGGTACCAAAGGTGAGGGAGCCAGTAAGTGGTAAAGACAAAATGCCAGTATTGGGTTGTCTTGAGACAACAGGGGTATGGAACTACCATCCTGCAGATGTCCTGAGAGGGAAGGATTTGGATGAGGCAGTATCATGTACTTATGCAGTGACATGCAGTGAGGCTAGGAGATAAGCATGTGGGTCTGGTAGCCTGGGGGAGACCCAGACAGACTGCATACTTGCAGCCAGGACTGCTGAGATAGTTACTTCAGGGAGTGAGCTACACTGTAGCAGTGAGACTGAATGTGAGCCACAGCTGCTTGTGGGTACTGATGTTCCCTTGGACAGGGTAACTGCAAAGGTAGAGGTGAGTAGTAGTACCCAGGCTGACAGTGAGGCACCACTGTCAGAGGATGCCAGACTTCCTGTGGAAGGGGAGCTGTGAAGGGTTACAAGGAGAGACTTGAGACAGGTTCAGCTCTCAGACCCTACATTGCAAGGCCTGAGGCAGGTAGCTAGGAAGGCATGTGATTCTTAAGGGAAGGGGGAATCTGTATACTGGAGCAAAGGGTTACTGTACAGAGAGTGGACCCTGAGGGAGGGCTAGAAGGCGAGAGAGTACAGCAGTTGGTAGTGCTTAGAGATTATCATCTGGCACTTCTAGCCATAGCCCATGATATTCCCTTTGCAGGTCATGTGGGCATAAAACGTACAAAGAGGCGGGTTATGCAAAACTTCTATTGGCCTGGAATTTCCAGAGATGTAACAGGTATTGCAGGACCTGTAATCAGTGCCAAAAGGTAGGCAAGGCAGGAGACAAGGTGCGAGCTCCTTTGATGCCTTTGCCTGTGATTGAGGAGCCATTTCAGAGGGTAGCTATGGAAAATGTGGGTCCTCTGAGTACCCCAAGTTCCACTGGGAAAAAGTGTATCCTAGTGATTGTAGATTATGCTACACAATACCCTGAGGCAGTGGCTTTGTCCTCCATTGAGGCAGAGAAGGTGGCAAATGCTTTGTTAGAGATTTTCAGTAGGGTAGGTTTCCCAAAGGAAATACTGTTTGACAGAGGTGCTAATTTTATGTCAGACCTGCTGGCTTGTCTGTGGAAGTCCTGTGAGGTGAAGCACATGAAGACCACCTGCTACCATCCCCAGACTAATGGTCTTGTTGAGAGGTTAAACTCTACAATTAAGTCCATGCTACGGGCATTTGCAGATCAGTTTAAGAGGGAGTGGGACAAATATTTTCCCCATCTGTTTTTTTGCTTACAAAGAGGTTCCCCGGGAATCCACAGGTTTTTCATCCTTTGAGTTGCTGTATGGGCATAGGGTAAGGGGTCCTCTAGATTTAATTCGAGATGAGTGGGAAGGTGAGTGTAAGTTTCACATGGACTCTGTTGTGGCATATGTCCTGAACCTCAGGACAAGGCTCAGGGAACTCATGGGCCTGGCCCAGGAGAACCTGGCAGAAGCCCAACAACAGAAACAGGTGTGGTATGACAGGAATGCTCGAGCTACAGCGTATGCTGTAGGGCAGCAGGTGATGGTTCTCATTCCTGTCAGACACAACAAGTTGCAGGCAGCTTGGGAGGGATCCAAGGTGTTAAGAAAGGTAAGTGATGTAAACTACATGGTGGAAATGCTAGGCAGACAGCAGGGTCACAAATTGTACCATGTTAACATGATGAAACCTTACCATGATAGGGAGGCCCTTGTGTTGAACATTTGCAGTGGATTGCAGGAGGAGTCTGAGGGAGACCTGGGGACTGATCTCCTCAATGAGTCTTGTGCTGACACCTCGATGGAAGGGGTAGCAATGTCCCAGCTGCTATCTCCTACCCAGGTTCGAGAAATCCAAGCAGTGTTGCAGGAGTTTGGGGGCATGTTCACCGGGAAACCAGGGAGCACCCACCTGATGCAGCACCAGGTGGATACAGGACCCCAAAGGCCTATCTGACAAACCCCTTATAGGGTGACTGAGAGAATCAAACAGACTCTGAGGGAAGAGGTACAGGAGATGTTGGAACTAGGGGTGATTCAAGAGGCCAATAGTCCCTGGGCCTCACCAGTGCTGTTGGTGCCAAAGATGGATGGCAGCAACATGTTCTGTGTGGATTACAGAAAATTAAATAGTCACACAGAGGCAGATGCTTACCCCATGCCTAGGACAGATGAGGCCCTAGAGCAGCTGGGTGGGGCTAAGTATCTTACAATCATTGATCTTACCAAGGGTTACTGGCAGGTGCCCTTGACTCCCAGTGCTAAAGAGAAGTCAGCCTTTTTGACTCCTTTTGGCTTGTATGAGTTCACAAAGATGCCCCAGCGACTTTCCAGAGGCTGGTAGATCATATCTTAGCAGGAGCAGGAGGGATTGCCTTTGCTTACAAGGATGATATTACTATCTACAGTCATTCCTGGCAACTACAGAGGGCAGGGCTGACCATTAAGCCAAGCAAATGTCAGGTGGGTATGACAGAGGTCTCCTACCTAGGACATAGAGTGGGGAGTGGTAAGATAAGGCCAGAATCTGCCAAAGTGGAAGCTATTCAGGCATGACCTGCACCTGTTACCAAAAAGCAGGTGAGGGCATTCTTAGGGACAGCAGGGTACTACAGAAAGTTTGTTCCCAATTATAGTACCATAGCTGCTCCCCTCACAGACCTGAGGAGGAAGAACAGGCCAGATAAGGTAGTGTGGACCCCAGCATGTGAGCAGGCATTTCAGAAGCTTAAGGAAGCTTTGGGAGGACCCCCTTTGTTAGCCAGTACAGACTGCAGCACAGACTTTGTTGTGCAGGTGAATGCTTCAAACTATGGGGTGGGGCTGTACTTAGCCAGATTTCTTCAGAGGGAGAAGAGCACCCAGTGGTTTATCTCAGTCGTAGGTTCCAAAACAGGGAGGAATGCTATGCAGCAGTAGAAAAGGAATGTCTAGCCATAGTGTGGGCACTACAAAAACTTCAGCCTTATTTGTATGGAAGAAAATTCACTGTGATAACAGATCACAACCCTCTAATGTGGTTAAAAAGAGCCAGTCAGCAAAATGCCAAGTTGTTAAGATGGAGTCTGGGGTTGCAAGCATATGACATGTCAGTGCAGCACCGCAGTGGGAGTAGCAATGCCAATGCAGATGAGTTCTCAAGACAGGGAATGGGGTGAGGTACACCCAGATAGACCTGACTCTCTCAAGCAATGTTTCTCAAGGGGCACTTGAAAAACTTGCTTGAGTTCCCCGGGGGGGGGAGATATGTGATGACTGGGGAGAGACAGACGAAGGCTGCCAGCCTAGTCAAATAGAGTTTAATACATAATTCTATCATTTGTGTAAATAAATGTACAATACAGGCGTGTGTTTTTAAATGAAAGAAAAAAACTGTAAAATGTGAACTTCAAGATTGTTTTAACATTGCCCCCTTGCTGTAAAGAAAAACTAAGTCAAGCCTTTCAAATGTGTCTTTTGAAATTGAAATGATTTTATGACATTCTTTGATCTTTAAAGTTGGTTTTGGTCAGACTGGCTGAAGACATTCTGTCTATTGTGTTGACCAAGGACTAATTGCTAGAGTGTATATGTGAAATGCCTTTTAGTGTTGTATTCTCCTGTGTAGGTGTTAGCTTGCTAAATAATGTAAATGGAGTTTCTATTAGCCTGGGAACTCAGAGCAGGTGTCAAGATCATCCAATATGAATACTGGGAAAACCTAAGTGTCAAAAATGATGTAATCTGGGGAGGACACAGAGACATGTTTGTTAGTGATGTTTTATAAACTGTGTCTCAGAGAGAGATAGAAGTATTTTGACTTTGGACATCTAACCCAGAACTGCTTATGCACTTTATGTATGTAAGTAGGACTGTAGCACTGTGTTTTCTCTAAGATTAGGTAAAGATTAGAAAGTTAGATTAAGTATTTTTCTGTGTAATCAGACCTGTCCTACTGTATTATTTTAAGTTTCTGTGTGATCTGTGAACTCTTAGATATCTCTGTGGTATAGTAGTTTTGTCTTGTGTTTTAATTATTTATTATTAAATATTTTTAAAACCTTCTGCCTGTGGCTGCTTTGTGTAGAGATAAGCTCTAGAATACATTGCATATTTACAGAAGTTATTGTAATAGGCCACTCTAAAGTAAGCCTTGACTGTTAGTCATACTACCATTAGATATTAATATTGCACAGTAATAATTGGACACCCTTTTAAGGGCCTTTTTGTAGCTGATATTATTAACTGGGTCATGGCAGTAATTACTACCATATAGTCTGGGTAAAGGGGCACAGCTGGAGAATCTGTGTCAGCCTTTCCCAGGAGTGTCTGTGAAGTTGTATAAATACTTATCTCAAAGTGTGTGTGTGTGTTGTGTCAGCTACTTGGCAGGGACACGAAGCACTGGTTGGACAGCGAGGGTACTGGAGGTTTTAGCTTGCCCAGCTAGGCTGAGACCTGGACCATACAGCTGTCCCAGTGGGGAGTCTTACTGGGGACCTGGTGAGCAAGGGAGCAGCCAGCCCCAGACTGACTGTGATGTCTGTGTGCACTTAAGGGAAATTGTACTTTACTGTGTGTATTAGTTATCCTTTCCTCTTCTAGGAGACGACCTCCCTGGTGTTAGTGGTGAGGATTGAGGCTCCTTGATTGCTGGGCCAGGGCACGGTCATCACAGTATCAAATTGAACATGCATAGCCCAACTATAGAAGTGAGTATGCATGCATTAGTCTGTAGCACAAACCACTTGTGGGAGTCCAATATTAGACTGCAGTCAGAGGTTTTGAGTTCACATACCACAATTCACAACTATACAATAATTTCTTTGATAAAATAAAAGGCAGTACCTCACATAAAATCAGCCTCTGTAAATTTATTCCCAAACAGTAAATCCAGGGAAAAAGGCAAGCATTTACTTTTAAAAATTGACTACTGCACCTAAAACCAGATACCTTTAGGACCCTGCTGAGTTCTTGTGTAATCCCGCTCTCCTTAGCCCCGCGCTCGCTCGGGGCTTGCTCCCTCCCCACCCTGCCCCTTATCCCACCCGCCCCCACTACCTCTACTTTTATTAGGTCATCTAGCCCATCCCATATTCCATTCCACCAACCACAACTGTCTCCCACTTTGTCACTTTCCCCCACATTTCTGACCCTCTATACTATTAAACATATTTCTTCTTGTCCTATCACTATATCATGGCCAAAACACATACTCTAGCATCCCTTTATAGTACCACTCCTTCTTATTCCTTATCTTTTAACTAAATACGAAACTCTCACACTCTCAGGTATTCCTCTCCCAAAAGACAAACCTCCTCTCATTCAAACTATCCCTCCAATCTTATCTCTCCCTCACTTTACTCTATCAATACCCTAGGCTCAAAGATAGTCCATCCCACCTCTACCACCCCAAGAAAACCACAACTAAAACAAATCTAAAATTACTATTTAAGCTCCAAAGACTACTTGACCACCTGAAAGTTTGTATCACTAAAGATGGCGATATCCACCCCAACCCAGGCCCTAGCACCACCAAGCTCTATACCCTCTAACTACGGAAGTTCTCTTGGCTCTCTCCTTATATTTCACCTCAATATAAGAAGCATTAATAACAAAGTTCACAACTTACATGTGACATTATGTGCCTATCGGAAACATGGCTTAAACCAAGCACCAAGGATGAAGAAATTATCCCACCTGGGTATAATATTCTTAGGTTAACTAAAAGGGTGGGGAACAGCTGTTATATTTAAAAATTCACTGAACGTCATAAGGAATCAAGGTCTCCAACCTAGAACTGATTGCCCTAAAACTATGCTTAAACAGTCAAAAGCATTAACCTTGTAGTAATTTATATACCACCAGGAAAGAACTTAGAAAACCTAGAGCAAACCCTCAGCTGGTTAGCCACTAATTTCCCTCAAGAAACCATAATACTAGGAGACTTCAACATTGACTGGTCCTCTACTCCAAACACATAAATCCCCACCCTATCAACCTACATGGGTTCTCCCAAAATATTCTATCTCCCACTAGAATAGGAAACACTCAACAAAAGAGAGTATTATTGACTGGATTCTTACCAACAAGGGTAAAACAACTATACCACCGGACCCTTCCCAACGACCTTAGTGACCACCTTATTACTTATATCAGAAAACTCAAATGCCCACCTACTAACCTCCCCAACCAGACTAATTAGAAACAACAAGAAATTTGTCCCTAACCAATTTCTTGCAGAACTCAAATCTTGTAATTGGTCCATCCTAAAAACTTTATCGCTAGAAGTCTTATTTTAACGACACTTTCCTTAAGATACTTGACTCCCCCCCAAGCAGCGACTTATCAGAACCAAATTGCACCTTGGTTAACAGGAGACACCAAAACTAAAATTAAACTTGGGACCAAGCCTGGAACAAATGGAGAGCTACCAAATCTCCCCTAGATCGCATTTTCAACAGCTTAGAAACTCAACTAAAACTGCCATTACTACAGATAAAAAACAATATTTCTGTCACCTCCAGGATAAACATCAAAAGAAATTTTGGGCTGGATTCAATAATCTCCTCCATCCTGGCAAATCCACCACTCCCACCCCTGAGAAACTCATTGGGAAACATCCAGAAGTAATAGCCAACACCTTTAACTCTTTTTTTACAGAGACTATTCAATCACTAGCCAGTCAACTTTCCTGTACCCCCCCACCAGCAACCCTAACTAATGACCAAGACCACGCCCCCTTTAACTTACAGCCAATATCCACCTCCTATATACGTACCCTTCTGAAAAAGCTCAAACCAACCACCCTGGCGGTGGACCAACTCCCAGCAGACTACTTACAAATCGCATCTGATGCCATAGCATACCCCATATCAATCTTGATTAACAGAACCATAGCTGAAGCTACCATTCCCTCTATTTGGAAAATTTCCTATATCATCCCTCTTCACAAAGGCGGACCTCTACAGACACATCTAACTACAGACCCATTGCTATACTGTCTCCACTAGCCAAAATTATGGAACGGTGTGTTCATAAACAGCTCATAAACTACCTCACCCTAAATAGTCTATTGTCCCACACCCAGCATGGTTTATCATAGCACAACCACTGCCCTTCTCTCTTCGTGGACTCACTCAACAGCAACCGTAACAACAAATTAATATCTCTTTCTTGATTTGTCAAAGATATGGTCAATCACCAACTCCTGCTCCACACCTTGAAAACACTACGTCTTAGTAACCTCGCTATCAGCTGGTTCAATGCTTACCTCACTGGTAGAAAACAAGAATGGCAAAACAAGCTATCCGATTTACTCCCAAATAACATCGGTGTTCCCCAAGGCTCTATACTTGGTCCCCTTCTTCTCTGTCTTTATAAATGATCTTCACTCAGTCATCCCTAGAACCTCTTGTATTCAATATGCAGACGACTCCACCCTGATCTGCTCAGACATCTCCCTCACCAAACTCCAAGTTTCTACCCAGCAGTGCTTTACTATAGTTGAAATATGGTTCTCAGATTTAAAACTTTTACTAAATCCTACTAAAACCAAGTTACTGCTATTTTTTCCCTCTGCATCTATCGGCCAAGGTAAAGAACCTCCAAACGCCAACAACCCTACTTTCCACGTGATCTCTACCAATGGAACCATCATAGAGCCTGTCTCCCACACCAAACTACTTGGTGTGACCATTGACCACAAGCTCAAATTTGACATACACATCAGCTTAACCATTAACTCTGTCAATAAGAAACTAGGCTCCATGTACAGAATAACCACACACCAAACTAACTATATCTCCTTTCAACCCTCCTTTATGCCTCCCCAATATTTTCATTCCTCAACAAGACTGAGCTAAATAAACTTTCTACAGCTTATAACCATATAGCCAGATTCATAACAGGACGCCTTACCACCACTGCCTAAATCTAAAGGCACTTGAATGGTTAGAACTGCCCAATATTCTCAAAATCAACCAACTCACTGAGGCATTTAAGATAATTAACCAACCAGACAACACCCTCACTTAATAAAATACTTACCCCTACTCCAACCTAACCTGCCTCAGATCTTCTAAAACTGTCTACAAACCGTCAAATCTAATAACTCTGGAGGTGATGCTCTCTACACCAACTCCATTGGTAGGCTTTGGAACTCCCTCCCAACCAGCCTAAGAATTATTACCTCACTCAACCAATTCAAAAAACACCTCAAAGAATTCCTCAAGTCACACTGGCTGTGCCCCTGTACCAAACCTGACTAACAAAAAGTTCAGGCCTGTACCACCCCAGAATTACTTCCACAATTGCAATTGAAGCATGTGAGATTATTTACTTAAGTTCTGTGCCTGTTTTATATAGTGTGTAAAGCCAATTGTTGTATTTTTATTCTCTATTTCAACTACATGTATAGCCAATTGTTTTATTTTTATCTCCATTTCAAATATATGTAAAGCCTATAGTAATTTTTACTTTCTTAGCATCTATTATGTTATCTGTACCTTCTTCTCCTCTACTGAAAATGGACATGCATCCAGCTAGACTAGCCCGGTAAACAAATGTAAAATAAATAATAATAAATAAAATAAAAGAGTTGTATAATTATGTTAATGCACTGTATGTCACATATGATGGTACTAATGTTATCTCTTTTTTTCTCTCACCCCAACTTTTATCTCTCTTTTTTTATTTTCAATTATGTGTTGTCAAAATGTCACCATATCATCCATGTGTACCACATCACTAAATGCTACACAGCACAGCAAGGTAGGCCAGCCCCATTGGGTCTGCCTGCCCCCACTCCACTGGCTCCAGCACCAATGCCCAGCATGTTATAACTTCTTTTTTTTCTGGAGGCAATACCCTTACTTTTGAGATGAGCAACATAGAATGCTCTCTTTACCACTGTGGAGACATGGTGATCAAAGGTAAAGTTGCTGTCAACCTGTATGCCCAGGTCTCTTACCACTGAGTGCATGCTTAGGGTGTTCCTATTGATGTGGTAGTTAGCTGGAACATCACTCCTACTGAAAGGGATGATAATACATTTTTTTTGCATTGAGTTTAAGACTGTGACTTTGGCACCAATCATTTGTTTGTGTAAGACCCTCTTGTAGGATGTTGGCATCATTTGGGGATTCTATGACCTCTCCCAGTTTGCAGTCATCAGCAAACTTTACCAGCTACAGACCTTTAGTTTTTGCTTGTACTTTGGAGAAATAGATTATAAACAGTGGAGGTCCCAGGACTGATCCCTGTGGAACACCACTTGTTATGGGTCTGCTGTTAGAGGTAGATTCCCCTATTTTGACTGTATGGGTTCTATCAGTGAGCCATTTAGTGACCCACCTAATGATATAAGGGTTGATACCTAGCTGGGTAAGTTTGCCAATAATGCCTGAATCGGGAATAGTGTCAAAAGCCTTGGCCAAGTCCAGGTAGGCTGTATGCAGTTTTCCCCTCATCCAGGGCTCTGTTGACTGTCTCAAAGATGTCCACAAAGTTTAACAGGCATAATCTCCCTTTGACAAATCCAAACTGAGTAGGGTTAAGTGTTTGGAGATTACCTATATCTTTGTTGATAAGGTCCATGATGATTAACTCCATGACCTTCCAGCTATGACTAGTCAGACTAATAGGTCTATAGTTCCCATGGTCAATGGAAGCACCACCTTTGTGCAAAGGGATAACAGTGGCTGTTTTCCATTTAGCTGGGATGAAGTCAGTTCTTAGACTATGACTGAAAAGAGTACACAATGTTGTTGCTAATTCTTGTTGGAGCTCATGTAGAAAGCACCCTGGGATGTTATCAAGTCCCATAGATGCTATGTTGTTGGCCTTAGACATGGCATTTGTGACCTACTCTCTAGAGATATAAGGTGGGGGACAGGTGCAAGGAATGTCATGGGGTATGAGTGTTAGGGACAGAGGAGTGAAGTTTTCACAGAACCTGCCAGTTAACAGATTTGCCATGTCCACAGGCCCAGTGTATGTGGCATCATTAACTACCAGTTCAGTGTAAATCTGGGTCTTACCTTTTAGGCTATGGATGTACCTAAAGAATGCTTTATGGTTGTCCTTAGTTGAGGACACTAGTTTGGATTCATAGTTTGCTTTGGAGGACATCACAAGAAGTCTTATTTGCTTGTTTAAGCTAAGGAGGGAGTGGTTCCAGTTTAGTGTGCACTCCTTCTTACTTTTTGGACAGCAATTTCTTCCTCTTATTGTAAAGCCTGTTAATGCCAGCTGTCTACCAGGCAGGTTTGCTGTTCCTTGAAGAGCTTGTTTTGGTTGTATCAGGTATGGCTGTGTCAGTGGAGTTATACAGGTGTTTGTAAAAAGCATTTTTGTAGGACTCAGCATCGTTGCTAATTCCATCTGAGGGAGAAGTGTAGTGAAGCTTTTTATCTCATCCCTTAAAAGGATATAATCTGCTTTGGAGAAGTTTTTAGTTTAGTTGCTGCTGGGAGGGGGGGGTCCAGTGTGATGGTTACTTTGAATGAGACTGATTTGTGGACAGATCTCACAAGGAAAAAACTCACAGTGGGGGTGCTACAGTGGTCCCTCATATTTCCAAGATGTTGGTGCCCCTAGTTGGGGGTTCCACCATCTGGTCCAGGGCATTGAAATCAATGAACTTGAGGAACCTTTGGACAATTGAGTTTGAGCATAAGTAATTTACCCAGTCAATGGCTAGGTAATTAAAATCACTCAGAACCATGGTGTTTGGATGTATCTTGATAGATCCCAGTAGATCCACGTAGGCAGAGTGGGTCTCTTAATTCATGGAGGGGGTCCTGTAGCTGGGAGTGACTTGAATAGGTTTCCTACCAACAGTTAGTTGCACCTGAAGTGTCTCTGAGGAATCATACTGTTTAACCAATCTGGAGGTGTATTTAACTTTAATGAATATTGATAGACCTCCTCCTTTAGTTTTCATGCCTTCCTTTTCTGGTCTGAAAGTGTAGTGTGAGATGAAACCCAGTATGGCTGGGGTGCTGTCCACAGCCTTGAACCAGGTCTCTGTGACTGCACAGATGTCAGGGTCTTCCAAGGTGAGGACTGCTTCCAGTGAGTGCAGTTTCCTGCTAAGAATGCTAGCACTAGCATTTAGTAGCATAACCTGGAGGTTGTTTTTTGATGAATTTTTTGCATTGAGAATTTTGTCTTTGTGATAATCTCTACAAAAAGCACTATGGGGGTGGCAAGACCCTTTGCCAGAAGCCAAAATCCCAGGGGTGACAGATGAAGACCATCTCCGGCAAAGCATCTAGGTCTATCAATCATGTCATCTCAGGCTGACAGAAACTAAATCCTCTTAGAATGACACCAGAAACTAAGCCAATTATTTAAGTGAGTGACTTTCTGTTTATATTGTGGTATCATTCGAGGTGAGGATAATATGCTGCTTAAGGCTAAGGACATACCTGCCTGTGACACATAATCAGACAGCTAAATCATGTCTCTCTTCATGTAGTCCAAGGAGGTAAGGCTCAAGTCATTCACACTAACATGTACTATGACTGAACTATAATGGTATTTTTTGTTGAGAGACTTGAGTGCCTGTGTGATCTGACAAATCGTGGCACCAGAAAGACAGCCATGACGTTTGCCTTGTTCAGTCTGGTGAGGGGGATGTCTGTGTGTCTCACTATAGAGTCTCCTATGACTAAGATATTTAGAGTGGATGTGCGTTGCCTTATGGGCTTTGATGGTGAGACAATTGTGCTTCTTTCATTATGTGTATTGTGTGTTTTGGGCATTATGGTTGGTTTAGTATGTATGTGTTTTGGAGGTCTCTAGTGTTTAGGTAGATTTTTTTGTGACTATCTCCACATATGTTGGTCTATGTGTATGCTGTGTGGCATGAGTAGGAATTATGGTAGGTGGGCTGACAACCCACTCTGTATTGCTATCTATTGTGAGAGAGAGCTGTGATTCCAGATTCATAATGTAGGTGCATCTCTCACAAATGTTACAGGAATGATTTAGAAGTAGGGGGCTATCAGTGTACATGAGGCAGTTGCTACCCTGCTTCAGTAGACCCATGTCAACCAGGCTAGTAGAAGAAAAAGAGGGAAACTGACAGTTTATGGTCCTTGGACTAATCTTGGTCTGGCTATAACAGCTGAAGAGGGAATAGAGCAGGGGAAGGTATTAGTAGGTGAAGGCATGAAGAGCTGTAGTTTAGGTAATATTTGCGAGGCTAGAGAGCAGGCATCTGTAACCTGCAATCCCTCTGTGCAATAGTGTGTGATGCTGTGCGATGTGCAGACAAGTGCAAACAAGCACAAACTGGTTCAAACACAGGCTTTTTAAAGCAGAAAAACAGGAAATAGCCAAAATTCAAATTATCCAACCAAAATGCCCTAAACAGAGCCCTGCAATAGTAAATTTAGCTAGATCAGTTAAAACTGTACCTTCCTGACATGAGGACAATGGGTGGGCCTCTCCAGACAAAAGAGTAACTGTTTTACAAGCTCCATAGGTGCCACAAACAGTAATAAATTCAGCAAATACCTGAACCTAGTCTATGCTAATGTTTTTCAACTCCATCAAACTAGTAAAATGAAATAAACAAACAGATGAACAGTAATTACAGTTGTAAGAGGAATTCAATTAGTAGATCATCTAAAAATGCAGTAAAATACAGTTGCACAGTTTGAACAAACAGATATGCATATATTGTTTTAGTTAATCAGAAAGTGCAGAAAACAGTTGAAATAAGGACTTATCATTTGTAGTATCTCAGCAGGTATTTAGAAAACAATAGAGCAAGGGCAGAAGGCCTAACTCACTGTCACTTTGAATGGACAAGCACATACTGCTTCAAAACAGGCTTTTTAAAGCAGAAAAACAAGAAACAGCCAAAGTTCAAATTATCCAATCAAAACACCCTAAACAGGGTCCTGCAACAATAACTTTAGCTAGGTCAGTCTAACCTGTACCTTCCTGTCACAAGGGCACAAGAGGGCCTCTACAGACAAAAGATTAACTGTTTTACAAGCTCCAAATGTCACAAACAGTACTAGAATCAGCAAAAACCTGAATCTAGTCTATGCTAGTGTTTTTCAAGTGCAGCAAACAAGTAAAATGAACAAAATAAGCAAAATGAAATTAATTACATTTGTAAGAGGAATTTAATTAGCAGACAATTTAAAAATGCATTAAAATACAGTTGTACAGTTTAAACAAACATATATAAAGCAAATATTGTTTTAGTTAATCAAAAAGTGCAGAAAACTGTTGAAAATAAGCAGTTATCATTTGTTGTCTTTCAGCAGGTATTTGGAAAACAGTAGAGCAAGTGCAGAAAGCTTAATTCACTGCAGCTTTGAGTAAACAAGCACAAACTAGTTCAAACACAGGCTTTTTAAAGCAGAAAAAGAGGAAACAAAGTTCAAATTATCCAATAAAAATGACCTAAACAGAGCCATGCAACAGTAACTCTAGCTAGACCAGTCCAAGCTGTACCTTGCTGCCATGAGGGCATGGGGGGGGGGCTCTCCAGACAAAATATTAACTATTTTACAAGCTACAAAGGTCACAAATACTAGATTTAGCAAAAAAAAAAAAAAAAAGAACATAGTCCATGCTAGTGTTTTTGACGTGCAGGAAACATGTAAAATGAACAAAGCAAGTGAATGAACAGTAATTACAGTTGTAATAGGAATTCACTTAGTAAACAATCTAAAAATGCAGTAAAACATAGTTGCACAGTTTCAACAAGCAATATGCAGCAAATATTGTTTTAGTTAATCAGAAAGTGCAGAAAACTGTTGAAAATAAGCACTTATCATTTGTAATCCCTCAGCAGGCATTTGGAAAACAGTATACCAAAAGCAGAAGGCCTAACTCACTGCAGCTTTGAGTAAACAAGCACAAACTAGTTCAAACACATGCTTTTTAAAGCAGAAAAAGAGGAAACAAAGTTCAAATTTTCCAATACAAATGACCTAAACAGAGCCCTGCAGCAGTAACTCCAGCTAAACCAGTCCAAACTGTACTTTGCAGCCATAAGCACACAGGGAGGGGCCTATCCAGACACAATATTGACTATTTTACAAGCTACAAAGGTTGCAAATACTAGATTTAGCAAAAAAATGAACATAGTCCATGCTAGTGTTTTATGAAGTGTAAGAAACATGTAAAATGAACAAAGCAAGTGAATGAACAATAATTACAGTTGTAAGAGGAATTCAATTAGTAAACAATCTAAAAATGCAGTAAAATACAGTTCACAGTTTAAATAAGCAAATATGCAGCAACTATTGTTTAAGTTAATTAGAAAGTGTAGAAAACTGTGAAAATAAGCACTTATCATTTGTAATCTCTCACCAGGCATGTGGAAAACAGTATACCAACTCACTGCAGCTTTGAGCAAACAAGCACAAACTGTTTCAAACATGGGCTTCTTAAAGCAGAAAAACAGAAAAGCGACAAAGTTCAAATTATCCAATCAAAACACCCTAACCAGAGCCCTGCAACAGTAACTCTAGCTAGATCAAGCCAAATTGTACCTTTCTGTCATGAGGGCAGGGGGGGGGCTCACCAGATAAAAGATTAGCTGGTTTACAAGCTACAAAGGTCACAAAAAAGTACTAGATTCAGCAAAAACCTGAACTTAGCCTATGCTAGTGTTTCTCCAGTGCAGCAAACAAGTAATATGAACAAAACAAGCAGATGAACAGTAATTTCAGTTGTAAGAGGAACTCAATTAGCAGTAAAATACAGCTGCAAAGTTTAAACAAGCATATATACAGCAAATATTGTTTTAGTTAGTCAGAAAGTGCAGAAAACAGTTGAAAATGTAGTCTCTCAGCAGGTATTTGGAAAACAGTAGAGCAAGGGCAGAGGGCCTAACTCACTGCAGCTTTGAGCTTTAATACATTCTCCTATATGTGTTTACCAGTAGATACATTTTTGATTATAAGAGCCAATTACTATATAAATTGTGGAAAGGTATTTCTTTCTATTAAATAATCAAGTTTTGCAGTTTGCTGTTACAGATGATGAATGGTTTTCCAATAGAATTCCAATTAGTATTCGTTGCAAAGCAATATCAATTTTTGTACCATTAAATCTCAGTTAAGTAACTGTGAATGCTGAAAATGAAACTACAGTATATGAAAACAAAATCAGCAGGTCTATTGGTTTCCTAAGGAATACAGACACTTTTAAGAAGACTAAGGATTGCAATGAAATATAGTCTGTAATAAGGCTATATGTGGATGTCTGTAATTTGTGTATAGAAGGCTTATTCAAATGCCCCTAGATTTAATAAAATCCATGTAGATATAGTGTAGAGCCTACAAGGAAGTTAACATGTCCATGTACGTGGTTCCTCCTCGGCAACAAGCCATGCATATTAATGATGGCACATTGCTGAGGTAGAGCCATGGAACATGGTTATTGAATCAGTGTAGGGAGTGTGTGATCAAATGTGTCTGCAGATGAGTAACACACCCCCCTGCACTGTCTAAGTGCATTATAGCAATGTATTTAATTTAGCTTTTTTTCTTTTATGTTTTTTTTTTATTTTGCTTGGTGTGGCATTGTGCACAGCAGGTCTAAGTGGCATCAAGACAAGATATAGTGTAGAGCCTACAAGGAAGTTAACATGTCCATGTACGTGGTTCCTCCTCGGCAACAAGCCATGCATATTAATGATGGCACATTGCTGAGGTAGAGCCATGGAACATGGTTATTGAATCAGTGTAGGGAGTGTGTGATCAAATGTGTCTGCAGATGAGTAACACACCCCCCTGCACTGTCGAAGTGCATTATAGCAATGTATTTAATTTAGCTTTTTTTCGTTTATGTTTTTTTTTTATTTTGCTTGGTGTGGCATTGTGCACAGCAGGTCTAAGTGGCATCAAGACACCAGGCATCTAAAAATAGAAACTTTATACATTTAACATGTACAAGCATACCGTTCCTTTGCTCACTGCATGCACTCTCCTTGCATATCTTACATCCTACCAAAGCTCCATCATTCCCCCACTCAACCACTACCACTGTACTACTACTCACACCACCACTCATGCCTCACTCATACTCAGCTCCCCTCCCACCAGCTCAAGAACCATCCCTATGCACCCACCACATATTCTACCAACTATATTACTCAAATGTAAAGCATCCCTACAACTTAACATAGTAACCCTCCCACCATACCTATTACCCACAGAGCACAATCATAAAGTTTCCCTTATAAACAAACACATTCAAAAACTGAGAAAACTAATCATTTCATGCATATCAAAACTAGCTGCAAGTGGAGACATCCACTCCAACCCTGGCCCTACCATCTCCAACCCCAATTCTCATAATCAGACTAGATACCACAACTTCTCCCATATTACAGCCAATAGAAAGCCAAGTGACTTCCTTCTACTAAGCCTAAATATTAGAAGTATATCCAACAAAGTCCATGAACTCCATGCCACCATAGACTTGTACTCCCCAGATATAGTCATCCTGACAGAAACCTGGCTAAAACCTCACATTACCAGTGAGCAAATACTCCCTACAGGTTACGGCATACTAAGAGTAGGCTGGCTAAACAAAAAAGGAGGTGGTGTAGCTATAATATTTAAACAGCATCTAAACATCCAGATCTTAAAATCATCAGCTCCACAAATAGGCAATGAAGAAATAATATATACCAACCTCAAAATTAACCAAAACAAAACCATCAACATAATTGGATGCTACTTCCCACCTGGCCAAAACATCCCTCCACTAGAAAACCTCCTCAGCTGGTCTACCCACCATCTCCCCCAAGAAACTATCATCTTAGGTGATTTCAATATTGACTGGCAATCCTGTTCTGGCAACAATCCAACCCATCATGTACACCTTCATAGCTTCACCCAACTAGTCCAGTCACCAACAAGGTAAATAAAAACTCCAGCAAGCACACTATCCTGGATTGGATACTAGTCAGTAAGAACCCCCAGTCATATATAACAGGCTGCTTATCAGATAGCCTCAGTGATAACTCCCCAACTACTCAAAAAATACCTGTACCAAGCTAAACCTATCATCTATCATCAAATACGTAAAAAAATAAACTTTAACCCACTCACATTCATCTCATCCCTCAAAGAATGTAACTGGCATGCTCTAAAGTACCTCAGTCTAGATGACGCAGTTGAATTTTTTAATACTACCTTCCTGAACATCCTTAATTACCATGCCCCCATAAGATTTTCCAGAACCAAAGCACAACCCTCCCCATGGCTACAGAAAACCACTAAGTCAGAAATGAAAAACAGGGATAAAGCCTGGGAGCAATGGCGCAAACCAAAACCCCCTCAACTAGACAGAAATTCCTAGAACTACGCAATAGAGTCAAAAAGCTAATAAAACAGGACAAATTTCAATACTACCAGTCTGCCCTAGACTCCTCACAACACAGCCCCAAACAATTCTGGTCCTCCATAAACTCCATCCTCCACCCAGGTAAAGTCAGTACCCCTCCTCCTAACATCCCTCACTACTCAGAAAATATTGCTACCTCATTCAACACACATTTCACCCAAACCATACTATCACTAGCTAAACAACACAACCCCCCCTCCAACCCACACCTTCAGCTAGTAATCTCCCCACTGCCTTCTCTTTTTCTCCTGTACCTACCTCCAACATAAAAAAACTCTTAACTAAACTTAAACCCACCAAATTAGCAGCAGACAACCTCCCAAGTGAATACCTACAAATCGCAGCTGATGCTCTGGCCTACCCAGTATCCATCTTGATTAACCAATCTCTGTCAGAAAGTTACGTTCCCACATTGTGGAAAGTCTCACATATAATTCCCCTCCACAAAGGCGGACCCTCTGCAGAACTAACCAATTACCGCCCCATAGCTATTCTCTCTCCACTCTCCAAAATACTAGAGAGATGCATACACTCTCAGGTCTCAGACTACCTCCTTACTAACAACCTCCTTTCCAGTACTCAGCATGGTCTCCGACCAAACCATAGCACCACCACTGCCTTACTCTCCTTTACTAACACTATCATTCAGCATAAAAACAATGGCTATCTCTCCTCTGCTACTTTCCTAGACCTATCTAAAACATTTGACACGGTCCCACATAAACAATTTATCTCTGTCCTCAATAACATATCCTTCTCACAATCAGTCACCAACTGGTTTCAGAGTTACCTGTCTGACCGCCAACAATCCATTGTATGACAGAATGACGTATCTCCCCAACTACCTGTCTCCATAGGGGTTCCCCAAGGATCCATCCTTGGACCCCTACTCTTCTCAGTTTACACCAATAATCTAGCCTCTGCCCCCAAACATGGCACACTCCTCCAATATGCAGATGACTCGACCATCATCTGCTCAGCCCAGTCCCTACCCAAACTGCAAAAAGTCACACAGGAAGCCTTTTCCTCTGTTGAAACATGGTTATCCGATGCCCAATTAATACTCAACCCAAACAAAACTAAACTACTCATCTTCCAACCCACCAAACATACTCAAAACAACTCTCACTTTAACATCACAGCAAAAGACAACACCACTATATACCCAAATGAACACACCAAATTGCTAGGAGTGGAAATAGACAATAAACAAAAATTTGACATTCACATATCCATGACCATAAAAAAAGTCCACAAAAAACTAGGAGCATTATACAGAAATAAACAATTTCTCACCAAAGCAGCAAAGATTTCAATGCAAATTCCTACCTTATCTCCACCCTACTTTAT
The DNA here is from genome assembly GCF_019279795.1 of Protopterus annectens. NCBI lineage: Eukaryota > Metazoa > Chordata > Ceratodontiformes > Protopteridae > Protopterus > Protopterus annectens. The sequence goes on along the minus strand of NC_056731.1, from coordinate 1,115,037,779 downwards.
GCCTCTCCAGTATATACCAACCTAAGACAATGTGATCTAAACAAGCTAGAGACCTGCTACAACAAAATCGCCAAATTCGCCACAGGGGCATCCTACCGTAGTCACCACTGTCTCTCACTTGCTGAACTGGGCTGGCTTGAACTCCCTCACCTCCTTCAGTGGTATCAACTCTCACTTGCCCACAAACTAGTAAACCATCCACTAAATGTCCCATCCCTCCAGAATCTACTCCAACCCTATCGCACCACCAGACCACTAAGATCCAGCAACAAAAATCACTTGCAGATCACTAAAGCCAATAACTCTGCTGGTGAAGCACTATTCTCTTGCGCCATGGCCAAATTATGGAACTCACTCCCACCCACAATTACCTCCGTACCATCATGCACCAACTTCAAAACTTTATTAAAAGTGCACCTAAAAACATGCTGGCTATGCCCTTGCAACCCCCACTCTAATATCATCCACCCCATCCAACTACTACCTTTTTTCCACTCCACTAATTACCTAGATTATAGCAAGCTCAGATGCTCATAAGCCTAGTGCTTATTATACAGCAGGAACTTCTCATTGTTACATTTGTTAATGCCTGTTATGTACTTCACAGATAAAGATTCTAGTTGTCTACTGATGTACTATGTTCTTCATCTGTAAATATGTTGTAAGTAATTTCTATGTTAAATTGTTAATCGCTATGCAATCCAATGTAACTACTGTCTGTTTATTTTACTGTGGAGCTTTTCTCCCTGGGCCTCCGCTGAAAATGGACCCACATCCAGTCGGACACTCCCGATCAACAAATTTAAATAAATAAATAAATAAATAAATAAATGTATTTTGTGATTCAAAGGTCAAGTTTAAGCATAGCTTAGTGGGTTTGTGCATTGCGGCGTGGTGCTTAGCATTGCTTAATGTTAGCTCAGAGGTATATTTGAAAGTATAGCAGTATTCTAGATATCCATGTAGCCAAGTTGTTAGTGTTACATCTTTATGTGCAGTAGGTGCAGGGTTTGAATACATAGAAGGGAAGGTAAGCATTTATTTCACAAAGAAAATGATTATGATTATTTTTAAATCCTGATCTGCTGCACTCAGCTAAGCTTTGCTAAGACCTGCTAAGACCTGCTAATCACTGCTTAAACAATCTCTGTTTAGGCACTGCTTGGTTGTGCTTAGCTGGTTTGTGCACTGCTAAGCAGTGCTAAGCACTGCTAAGCATTTGCCAGTTTAAGCACTGCTCAGCTCAGCTGTGCTGGTTTGCATGGTGCCAAGCGATGCACATCATTTTTAAAACTTTCACAAAGGCATGTAAGGGCAGGAAAACAGGCTATATTAAGCTCAACAGATGGGAATACAGCTTAATTCATTGGAGTGCTTTTTATGAGGACTACACTATGGCTGGCTTTGAAGATGGTTTGCTCTTTCTGGTGCAGTGTTGGGGCATTCAGGAGTCCAGTGTCAGGGTTGGACTCCTTGTGAAAAACCATGAGGGTCGGCTGATGCAGGGAAGTTACCAGGACTCAGAGTGCAAGATGGAGGCCTGGGACTGGCTGGCAAAGGATTTTACCAGTGTAACTGGTATCCCCTGCACAGGTGAGCAGTGTCATCACCACCATTATGACCTGAAAAGATGGAAGGGGGCTCTCTTGGACACCTGGGTCCAAGAATTCTGGCATGGGAATGTCCCACATGTATGTAAATACATGTCCTGTGTTTCACCAATATCTAAACTTGAATCTCTGCTAAACTGGTATGCATAATGGTGTCCTTCTCTCCCAACAGCTGCAGAGGAGAGGGCTTGCAATGTTGAGGTGAATGCAGAACACTTGGCTAGGTTACGCCATGCGTGTGGTGAGTACAGTTGCATTTTGCAATCTATAGTCCGATAAGCAAGAAACAGTAAGGCATTACCTGCCATTTAGTATATACAGTAAAGATTGTATTGCAATGAATGTGGACATAGACCTGTACTTCAATAATTGACTACTGTCAACTGTAGTGCAATAAGGAGGGAAGAGTAAAGTATTAACTATGCTAAAGTAAATGAAATACAGTTTCTACTGCAATAACTGTGGAATTACAGCTGTATTTCAACACCTGCATTACAACTGCTATGCAATAAAAATGTGAAACTATAACAGTAAATGCATGATGGTACCACTAATAAAGCTGTGTTGTGCAATATGTGTGAAATTATGTCTGTTTTGCATGAAATCAATTATGACAACTATTCTGCAATAAAAACACAAAATAATACCAGTGTCTGCCTCAAGGTATATCTAATAAAGAGTGTTGTGCAATTAATGTAGATTCACAGCTGTTTTACAAGAAATTAATTATGACACCTGTTCTGCAATAACACATGAAGCAATAACAATAGCAGCCAAGGTATATTGTGCATACCAGGATTGTCTTACTTTAACCATTGCATTTCAGCTATATGCATTCAAGCTCAGAGGTATGGTGCTGCAGGCAAGTATAACAGTGTAATAGCTGACTGCAAATATACTGCCTGGAAATGTATATGGGTGAGCTAGCCAACCCAATAATGCAATATGGTTTGTAGACTTCACAGATATTTCAACCCACTAACAATATCTTGTGTACACCAGCATTCTATGTAGTAATGTATAGGTTACCTAATATCTCTGCCATGCTTGAATTTCATGCCTGCGTGTTTAACTGTCACTGCAGTCTACTGTAAAACTGTAACACTAATACTAGGCCATATATTGTTTCCAGGTTAGCTCTAGATAAATATCAGTCAGTAAGTAAGCAAGAGTGACTCAGTAGCTCAGTTTGTTAAATGCTTTGGCTGAAATACATTTTGCTGCACATAAACCAGGGTTCGAATCCACTGCTCTGTAGCACTAGAACTTACAGTAGCATTCACAAAATGATTATAGATTTTCTCTCCATAGGAACTACAGGAAAACGGGCGAGTTAGGTCATAGTCTGGGTAAATAAGTGTGTGCTTAGATGTCACAGACTGTTAAAATCATTACCAGGTATGTGAATATACATCATAAAATAAAGGAAATAAATACAGTACTAACAAAATAAAATAAAAGAAACAAAATGTGTAATCATTGGACTAGCCATATGCTTGGTGTGTTTGTTAAAGGTTGCTGCAGTCAATTAATACATTTGATGCAGATGTTCCCTCTGCAATCGCTGCTATTGGGTTCTATCCCCATACCTGTCAAGCAAGGCATGATAGTAGTATAGTTTTTGTACTGTACACATACATGTCTCTCAAGTGTCATGCTGTCATGGAATGTAATTATTAGTGTGTAATCCCTCTGTCACACATTTACCATCAACATGAGTATCTAAATAGGAATGTAGTACTACATCAGCCCACAGTACACCTTGGTAGTTACAAAGGTCCACCTGATGTGTAAGTGCTCTGTGTAGTTTACTACCTGCACTTGTTATGGCTTGGCCCATACTGCTCTATGCGGATAGCTTGAGAGGTGTGTGCATGCCACAGCAGCTATAGTCCACTTGTAAACATAAAGAAAGGACAATATATGTAGAGTATATAGCAGTACTGTTCTCCATTAAATAGATTATAATGGTATTAATGGGCTGTTTATTTTTTTCTCTCCCCAGCCCCTATCTTCATTTATTTATTATTGTTATCCATTGGTTATGGTTTACTATTAACATCTGTTGTTACATGAAACTTTATTTTAGGGCATGTGTTTTACTATTGTTATGTATTATAATGGTTGCATATTAACATATCCTGTTAAATACCTATGTTTTTGGCCTTATGCCGTAACTGTTACTGGCATGCTATTAATATACTGACTGTTATGTTATTTATTGTTGTGTTCCATATGATATGCATTGACATGTGATTGGGTTATTTCCAACATTCTGGCATGCTAATATTACTAACAAATGTTGTTATTCATAACTAACCTATACACATTGCTATACCTCTATCACCACAGCATGACATGTTAGGCTGGTTCCTGCTGATCTACCTACCCTACCTCAGCTGGCCTTGGCTTCAGGTACCAGCTCATCTGGGACTCAAGCCGGTGGTGCCCCCTCTGCTGGCTCTGCCCCACCTTTGGGTGGAACTGCCTCAGGGGATGTGGCCCATCCTCCCTGGGAGCGGTGGCAGAGGGGCAGTAGTCACCCAGGATCGACTACCGGCTATGGTGTGCAGAATTCTTCATAGGAGTTATAAATGACACCTGTGCAGGCTTGAGGGCAGACTGGACAACCTGGTGGGGCCTGCTGGCCCTGGCTCCCAGCCTCCAGCACAGCCACCTTCAGGGCAGTGAAGCGGCAGTGTTGACTGCCCATGGTTTGAGAGCTCAGTCACGCTGCTGCTGTCTGGAGGCACATGCTTTTCAGATTCCACAACACCCTCCCATCCAAGGTGTTTACCCCCCACATGTGCCATACACCAGCTCTGTCTGCTGTCTTGAGTGTCTCCAATTGCATCCTCTCCTACCCAACTGACCTCCCCATATGTACCTATATCCCTTCCCCAACATTCCACTCTCTTCTTAAAATAAAAAGGGCTCTTGTCCCATAAAAAATATCACCCCATACATAATAATTTGTCCCAATTGGCTTGACAACACATTTATGTTGTCCTCACCCCTCTCTCTCTCTCTGGGGCTTGAGAGTCCAAATTCATTCACAAAATCTGTCAAATGGAACAGCTGTTGCTGTACAAGAAATGAAAAGCTATGGTTCTTCCCTAGATCCATCCTGCACATCCCTACCTGCCTTTCAGTATGTATTTCCCCCTGCTTGTCCCCATTTCACCACTGTCCTATCACCCCATTTTCTTTCCTTTTTAAATGTTGAATGTGGGTTTGCACAGAGCGCTGCTCATAACCACCCAAACCCGCTTAAAAGCACTTTAAACTGCCCTAATGATCTTATGCGTTTTTCATAGTATTAGGTACATGTACAAAATAACAACCACTGCCAAGTTTCAAACATGGTCCCTGTTAACTACAGCATAGTGCATTAGTCCACTAGGCTACTCAGCTCTTGCCTTGCTTAAAGCAGGTGTTTCCAGCAAGATATACTGAGTGCCACTGACAGACTGCAAGTAGATGTACTGGGAAAAATGGGAGCTTCCCTGAGGCTCTGATGCAAAATGTACACCAGTACACAGACGAATAGATAATAATGGATGTATGTGAAGCCTGGGATAGCAGTTAAATGTACCCTTTTATCAGCAGCATCTTTAAACACACCTGTTAAGGCAGCAATGGCAAAGTACATGTGGGACCCTGGGACTCTGCTGTAGAACAACTGCCTTTGAAAGCCATGCACATAATCATGGATGCAGACAATGCGTGTCATAGATTGTACGTATGCACATATATCTTGCAAATACACTTACTGCAGCACTGACTCAGTAGCTCATTCTGTTAAATGCCTTGCATGTGGTACATTTTGCCACCCACAGTTCTGGGTTTGAATCCATTGTTTTACACTTCAATTACATTCTTGTGAACACAGCAAGTAATGACTGAGTCAGGCAGTTTTAACCCACACAGGTTGCTGTTACAACTGCTACCCATGTTTTCAAGTCAAAGGCCTGTAGGTGGGGACACACTGCACATATTCATATAGCCTAACTATATGTCGCCTACTACTCTGTGATTGGCACTGTTACATAACAGATATACCTTAAGCACAAACCTCGAGTGGACTGTAAAGGGTACCCTCATCCTGCCTCTGCTGTAACAACAGAGCTGACACTGCTGCCTCAGTTACACATACAGCTTGCTGTCCTCCAATGTGTTCACACTCACTCCTATGTGCCCTAGGCTGCAGCAGCAGCTGCAGCCTGGAACATACACAGCTGTATGTTAAGCTAACTGCTACAGACCTACCATACCTCCCAACCCCCTAGACAAGGGATCCAGACAAAACCATACATAAAGAGGGGAGGTTAAAGGTCCAGTGACATGGACACATTTCATAGTTTTCTCCTACAAAGATAGTGAGCTGATAGAATAGCCACTACTGCATCACCATACATATTCTGATGAGTATGACGTCTGACATTCACACGTCTTTCTCTCTCCTTACTGACCACAACCCACAATGTTTACTACCGAACTGACAGATAATCACAATGCCATGCGACAATGGCCAAACATATCATGCAAAACTGTGGACATCCCTCATAAATCTCAACAGTGGACAGTATTTGTGCCTACACTCTGTGATGCTGTAGTCTCCACACCTCACTAATGTCCATCTCAAAGACTAAGAAAAGGGCAAAGGCCTACATGAAGCCCTTAAATATTGCACTATGGTGCCATGTCACTGGCTAATGAAAGTGCAACCCAGCTGTTATGGATGCAATTAACAAGTCTGAGCCACAGATTGGTGCACAGGCAATCACCTGTTAATGAGCATTACCTACAAAAGGCAATTAACTGCTTATGGGGAACAGGTCTGTATGTTGCTTTACTCAGACAGGCAATAGTTTTGCAAGCTGTTTGCAGAGGTTCTGGTCAAAATAGGATTACTTCACTCTACCAGGTATGTAATACATGTCCCCATATAATGGGATGCAGATGGGAGGATGGAGGTATGGGGAATATGGATTACAACAGTAGGCCTGTAGTGCATCTATGGTATTGACATGTTGGTAATACTCTGCTGTCCAACAGCTACAGTCATGCCTCTCAACTGTCCCTACTTTGAATCAAATCATAGCTCTGCCCATTACTTCCTCCTACAATGGTTGGCTGTTGTAGGAAAGCTAGTGGATTATGAGTTAGACATATTAACATTATGTAAGGGTGTACACAGCTGTAATATCAAATGATGTACTGTAATTCGCCTCCTCTCAGTCTGTCAGTGTCACACATAAATAGTTCTGACATTGTAAAGGTATCCCTGACTGTCCCTGATGTACTCTGGCTAGGTCATTGTTTTGTTGACATTCGTACCTCATTGCTTGAGAGCTATGGCTAACATTCCTGTCAAATCCTTACAGTAGCAATTTAAGTCATAGCCATAATTAGTGGAGGGACACAGGCCCAAACTCTGTGACAGAGTGTACATATTGGCCATACAAAATAAGAGCATGAATAGACTAAGAGATATTACTGTAGCATAAGTGTTTTCTGAGGGATCTGGAATGTGACAGCAGATTCTCCATTCTCTGGCAACAACCATCAATGATTGGCCAACTATTTGTCAGTCATCCACATGTGTGTGCCAAAAGGAGCCCATCTATGAGGCACATGTTCACATTCTGTAAACATCTGTGTAATGGAGAGGTATGATGCCTACATGGAAGATATACTACAGCAGGTTTTAATTGCTGCCTGTCATTGTGGAACACTGGTGTTGCTGGACTGTGCCCATAAAGTTATTGCAATAGCTCACAACTATTTGTCTGACAGTGGCTGCATGACATAGTAGTGGGACTTTGCCAATAGGGGACACACCACAGTAGACTTCATTGATGGGTGTAGATACATACAGCAGACTCTGTCACGGTACACAGGGACATAACCAGTATTGCTACTATCTTGGTGATAGCCACACATGTATTTTGTTGATAGACTGTGGGGTATGATGTGTGAGGGAGTGGTGGATAGTGCAGCTCATTTTGGTTGTGCATAGTCTGTACATAGTGGACATCCACCTATCTGGTCCTGTAATGTGTTCCCCTGTTGTTATATTGCAGGTACAATGTATCGACAGAGACATCCTCCAGTTCTGCAGAAATGATAATGGATGCCCTCAGACTCAACCATCACATCCTGCTGTCAGGGGGTCACCACAATCAAGAACAGCAGGCAGCACTGTGGACCGATCTTGTGAGGACTGTGAATGATATAGGCCAACAGAACAGGACCTACGAGCAGGTTTGACACCAGGCCACAGATATGGTTAATGCTGCATGTCAAAGAGCAGCTGCTGCTGCCACTGGTAGAGGGCCTACAACACAACCACCACTCTCAGCCACAGAGGAATTCCTGGTGAACCTAGGATCAACCCACAGCTCCCAGTCAGCCATCTTGCTATACATCCTGGAGGTGGGTGCCACAGCGTCCACAACAGAGGAGTGTCCAGGTAAGCTGACTCTGTTCACCAATATAATGCATTTGCAGTCATTGTGGCAGGCTCTACAAACCAGTACATGGGTGTCAGCTCTATCAGCATTGGAGGGGGGGGTTGGCTTTCACCACAGTTGTGCACACATACTCGGAATGTCAGCAATAAAGCCAGTATCACATTAGCTACTGTACATGTGGATATACACACATATTACCTTGTAACACTGCAACATTTGGTGTTGCTGAGAATACCTCTCCCTCAACTTTTCACAGGTATGTCAGTTGTAGCTGGAGTTCATGGTCCTATACCTGGTACGTGTCATCCTGTTGTTTTGCCTGATCAGTTATACCCTATGAATGTTAAGGGCTGCCATTTTGCCTTTTGCACAAGTGTTCTGCTTAGCTAGAGTAGAATAATTGTGTGTTCCATTTCAGAGCAGCTAACTACAGTGCACAGTCTAGGCAATGACAGGTGTATATTTGTACATGTTTACACTTATAGTTATGAGCACCTACACAGCCTGCTATACATGAGACAATTACTCTAAGATGCCAATTCAGACACAATAGGGAGAAGGTACATACCTGAGGCAGTAGTAATACAACTGGCATATCATTGTCAAGATAGGTGTACTGGGTTTTATGTGTAGTTCTGTCACATACACTATCATATTGCATACCTTACAGGTGTATTGAACTGACAATGTTACCCAGATGTAGCTGATGTGCATGTTAAACAGGGCCTGAGTTGTCTGTGTATGTTGTTGTGGGTGCGTGTTGTGCAGGGGATCTGAGATGAGAAGATGTGGGACATGTAATGCTGTTGTGGATCCTCATCTGTAGGAGTCTGTGTGGATTACCATATAGAATAGTGCAGGTGGTAATGTACTGCTTTTGTCTTGCTTCTCACAGGGGTTGGAGTCTTTCCCCCTCACAAGCTAATGTCAGTGTCTCCTCACACTCTGATGATGATGGTGGCCATAGTGAAGCACAGGTGGGGTTGCTGGTGGCTGAATCTGTCCAGAGGTTGACATCCCACTTCTGTCCCCATTGTCCCCACACACAGTCAGTATACCCACACATGCCCAGTCACCACAGGCCACAGATATTGGACATCCAGAGGGTGACGACATAGTACAGGACAGTGTCAGAACTATGGCATCAGTGAGTGTAAACACTGGCCATAGCCAGACAGCTAGCAGGGTCCCACACAGGCAGATTGACAGGGGTGCTCGAAGGAGGACTGCTGTCCATCCAGTTCCTATTGCAGATTTCACATTGCAGGTTACTCGCCACATGTTTTGAGCTGTCATGGAGGCACAGGCATGAGCTAAGCACAACACCAGATGGATGCTTATAGTTATGGATGCAACACAGTCTGACATCCTTGACTGGCTTCACCACATTGGTGATGCCATGGAACATTTCACTGATGTAGTGGACAGATGGTGGGCTCAGACAGTGTCTGTCTTTCAGCGCACATTGTCTGTGCTGGAACATGTGGTTGGGGTTGGGTGTCAGATACGTGCATGTAGTCCAGCAACACCATCTGCTGGTAGTCCACGTGGCTGTGCACACTCACATTCCCATAGTGGCAGCACCTCCAGCGCTACAGAGGGAAGTGTGTTGCCCACACCAAGATGTGGTAGGGTATGGGCACGTGGTCCTGTGGGGGACACAGGCCCAGCAGACAGCAGTCACCATCAGGTACTAGCACCCCATCTGACCTTGGTCAAGGTGCTGCCTGTGCTACTCATGGAGTAGCCAGTTCACATTTTCATGACAGGAGACGGTGAGCTGTCCACTCTGCCATGTACAATCCACAGCTGTCCACCATATGCATGTGTAAGGCTAGCACTGAGCTTGACTGTGTACACACACATACACCAACACCACTGTCACATGCAGGCCACCTACAGACACACACAGCACCACTCCATGACCCATGTCATCAGCACCTCTTCCTGACTCACACACATGCTGTCAACTGTTTGGCACCACCTAGGCCTCGGCACCACAACACACCCTGTGCATATACCTGTGCCACATCCCTGCCATCTATGCCATTGATGCAGGGACCTGCATATATGTGTCTGATGCACAGAGTGACCATATAACTTTACATGTATTTATGTAGTGCAGTAGTGTCATGCCATGGCAGTTGTTGTGGGCCACGACAGGTACTCTATGCTGGCATGTGTCAGGAGTACACATCAAACGTTGTGTATCTTTATTGCCTGATGGTACACTGGTGGTAGTGTTACAGAATGACAGGTGTGTCATGGAGCTGTGTATATTTCTTTTCCAAGAGTCTGAGTGGTGCAGCTATGGACACATGGGAGAAATACAGCAGCACAGGATGGCAAGGCAGCTCAGCAGAGATATGATGTCAACAAGGTATGCCAGTATATGTGCATGGCTCCCTAGGTACATATGTATAGAACATTGTGGCAGGGACAATGGGGACAGTCGCCATCATCATGCTTTCATACTCTGTGACACATACTATCCTTGATACATGTCACCTGGGTAGTCTGCACATACAACTGTAGATGGTGGCAGACATTAATTATGCTTATGTAGAAGAGGGCAATTCAGTGCCAGCATCCAGTCACAGAGCCATAAAATGCATAGGGGTAGGCCACATGGCCATGTCTACATACACACACACACACACACACACACACACACACACACACACACACACACACACATGCACACACACATGCATAGATACTGTGAGAGTAGAACTTGTACCTATTTGGCATTACACACTATAGCTTGCAGTATTTATTGCATGCACCATACTTGTTATCTGCTACTAGACTATCAGCCAGTGCTCTTAAGGAGGATGACATCAGCAGGTCTTGTAACAGAGGTCACTGCTGAGGCCAGCAGCTAATCAGTGGGCATACAATGCATAACGATTGCTCAGAAATAGCCCATAGGGGCGTGTCTGAAGTGCTTAAAGGGCATATATTCACATGCACAAAGTTAGATGCTGTGAGATTAGAACTCCTACCTGTCTACTATTACACACTGTACAGTAGCTCGCAGTATGTATCGCAAGTGCCACACTGTTTATCTGCTACTATGTTGTCAGCCAGTGCTCTTAAGGTGGATAACATCAGCAGGCCTTGTAACAGAGGCCACAGTTGAGGCCAGCAGCTAGTCAGTGGGCGTAAAATGCATAAACATTGCACAGAGATTGTCTGAAGGGCTGCAAGAGGATATATTCACACACAGAGTTGGATGCTGTGAGATTAGAACTCCTACTTATCTAGTATTACACACTTGAGCTCGCAGTACTTATCGCATGGGCCATACTGTTTATCTACTTCGACTCTGTCAGCCAGTGCTGTTAAGGTGGATGACATCAGAAGGCCTTTTAACAGAGGCCACTGTTGAGGCAGGCAGCTAGTCAGTGGGCATAACATGCATAACCATTTCACAGAAATAACCCATAGGTGCTTGTTTGAAGTGCTGCAAGGTGATATATTCACACACACAGAGTTGAATGCTGTGAGATTAGAACTCCTACCTGTCTGGTATTGTACACTATAGCTCACAGTACTTACTGCATGCACCACACTGTTTATCTGCTAATAGGCTGTCAGACAGGCTCTTGAGGTGGATGACATCAGCGGGCCTTATAATAGAGGCCACTATTGAGGCCAGCAGCTAGTCAGTGGGTGTAAAATGCATAACCATTGCACAGAAATAGCCTATAGGGGCTTGTCTGAAGTGTTGCAAGGGATATATTCACACACACACACACACACACACACACACACACACACACACACACACACACACACACACACACACACACACACACACACACACACAAGTTGGATGCTGTGAGAGAAGAATACCTACCTGTCTAGTATTACACACTATAGCTCACAGTACTTATTGCATGTTCCATGCTGTTTATCTGCTACTACATTGTCAGCCAGTGCTCTTAAGGTGGATGACATCAGCAGGCTGTGTAGTGGAGGGAATATAGAGGCCAGCAGCCATTCACAGGGCCAAAAATGCATAACATTGCATATGAGCATGTCCATACTGCTGTGAGTGGATATGTTGATACACATACAAAGGTGGAGGATATGAGATTAGAACCCCTACCTAACTAGTATTACACACTACAGCTCACATTTCCTATCACATGCACCACAAGTTATGTGTGTTGTCTATGTTGCTGCAGGAACAGTACTTCTGGAGTATGCTAAGTGGCCTTTTGTTAGACAGGATGTATGGCCTGCAGAGTAATACTGCTTGGTAGTGTTCTTGTCTCCAGTTTCCCAGGGGTGGGATACCTGGTCATATCTCTGCTATGTGTGCACACCTACCAGTCTGGCCATATGTGGCTGCTTGCAGTTTGATAGCCAGACATGTGGGCAGAACAATATGGCCTGACCAATGTGTGCATTGCACCCATTGTACATTACACCACCTGTGTACCTATGTCTGTCTGCAGGGTGATAGGCCGCAGGCTCAGGGGTCTGTGGGTGAGTGGATTATGTACTGCTGCTGCCTTGAGCTGGTGCCATTGGTTGGCTGTTGTGATGTGTATGTGCAGATAACCCCAGCAGTCAGGGATATGTGGGGAACATTCGTACATCCCCTCCCATATCTATCACAATCTGTATAACAGGTTTGTCTCCTTAAATGTAGATGTGTGTGTCAGTAATATATATGTGTTCTGTAGATGTTTGTGTGGAGTCTATGTATCATTTTACTTTATACAGCTATATATACATCTTGTTATCATAAGTATATGGGTGCAACAATACTGATAGAGACACTAATCAAGTGTGAAGGGGATAGGGTGAGACAGAAATGTACATGTAGCTGTATGTCTGTACAGACATATCCACATAGCAGGTCTTTGGGCAGATGAGGCAACAGACATGGGCTCAAGTTAGCTAAGTGTAGGAGCATGCCCACTGTGACTGTCAGTACTTACAAGGTGACTCCAGACCAGACCTACCTGTACTCCATTTCAGGATTTTGTGTGCTGCAGCCAGTGGACTGCTGGACCTGTTTCCACAGTCCAGCAACTCACTGATATTATCTCCAAGGCATTCCCTGGCTGTTTGCTGCATGTAATATGTGACCCATACCTATCAACTGTACAGATTGTAATGGAATGTGTAGAGTTTTGCATCATATTTTTGGTATGTTTTATGTAGCATTGTGAATTTCTGACACATTAGGGGCAGAACATTATAGATTGACATTAGGATATGACAAGAGACATTTGAGTTATTGACTCCATGCACATCAGGGGATTCATGCTAATGCAAGACCTGCTATTCTACTAACTTTTCACATTTGTCTGGCCAGTAGTTAATCCTTCTCCTTATATTTGGGTCTTTGTCCCACTATTGTTTATGGTTTTGTCAAGATTCCCTGCTCTAAGACGATGAGAGGTATGATGTGACTGGGGTACATGCTGTGACACCAGACACAGGGTGACAGTCTTCTTCATACCTCTCACTGTACATGATTTTGCAGAATGTCCAGCATTCCACCTAATATGTCTGCTCTGTTCCTCATACAGTTGTGTTTATCTGGTAATATACTATAAAATGCAGTCCACAGAATTGTTGTACATACTGACACAGTTATGTGATGGCCTTTACATACTGCAGATAATCTGATATGTTGCAACCTGCTGTTATACTAGCCACCTTCTAGGTTAGTCAGAGCATGTATTATGTAAATAGGTTTGGACCTCTGTCCTCCTGTTTCCTCTGGCTGTGTCCAGCTTCCTTGCAGTAACAGATTACGGTGTTATGACAGTCTGTGGGACCCCACCATTTGGGTAACTCACATGCAAAAGTTGAGGTGCGACCAGCTTCGAACCATTAACACCATCAATCATGCTACTGTCCTTAACCCACTGAGCCACATGAGCCTCCAGAAAGTGAGGTTTAATTCCTCACACTATCAACAGCATACAGACATACACTGTGATCCTTGCTGTGACCCCTACATTTTGTGGAAAATATATGTGGCCAGCTACTTTGTGACAGCCCTGAAATTGTGTGGTCTGCCGATATATCCTGGCAAACATGCTGTTACTGCAGTTGTATGGGAACACTGATATGTTGGGGGTAAGGAACTCTGGCACTGACAGTCGTGCATCTGTCCTATGACCCTATTGCTTGGTATTTCCCTTGCATAATGCAGTGAGGTTTCCAGCCATGTGGCCTAATGCATATTATGGGGCACCCAGTATTTGAAAGAGTACCTGTTGTCCCAAGTAGCTGTTAGTTCTATGCAAGTAGCCCAGTAGCCCACTCTATTCCTTTGCATACATGCAGCAGGTCCATACAAATGCTACCATAGTCTAGTACCCCATACATTTATTATATAGGATAGTGACTTACCTTGCGAATGCAGAGGTTGAGAGACCTGTGTTTCAGGGCTGGCTCTGTCTGATGCATGCAGTACACAGCCAATACATGGTTAGGTAGAGGTTGTGTGGTCTGTCTGGCATCCTTTTTACAATGTATGTGAGTCGGAGTAAGGTGTCAGCCCCTAGGACCCTAAGTTGTCAGTGCATCTGCTATGCATTATCTCTTGGCCAAGGCCAGGGCATACTGGGCATGCCTGCATCTGCCTACAGGGACAGCCTCAGAGGGTTCCTCCTCTGAGTCTCCCTGTGGGTGTGGCTGTGAGGACCTAGGCACTGGTGGGGGCTGTGTATCCCTTCCCTCTGATGATCCTACTGCAGCTGTTTCTGAAGTATCATATTATGCAGCATGGCACATACTGTGAACATCTGTGCACATGTGGCTGGAGAGTACTGCAGAGGTGCACCAGATATATTTAGGCACTGGAACCGTAACTTGAGCAGCCCAAACACATGCTCTATGATGTTCCTAATTTGTGTATATGCCTCATTATGGCATTCGTTGGTGGGTGTGTGTGCATTTCTAATAGGTGTCAATATCCATGGTTCCAGTGCATAGCCAGTATCCCCCTGTAGATGGCTGTATGTGATGCCGCCCCAGCAAACATCTGGTAGAGCTGTGATGCATGCCAGATATGGGAGTTGTGATAACTGCCAGGTCTGCCAGCACACACATTCATGATAATACCCTAGGCATTGCACATGACCTGGCAGTTGATGGAGTGATACCACTTGTGGTTGACATAGACTTTTGATGGAGTGATACCACTTGTGGTTGACATAGACTTTTGATGGAGTGATACCACTTGTGGTTGACATAGACTTTAACCTCCTCACTGGGTGGTGCTTTGATGTGTACATGAGTGCAATCTATAGTACCTAGTACTTCAAGGTAGTGTGCTACATGGTAGAAGAGTTGCATACTGCTAGCCCTCTCCTCAAGGGGTGCAGGGTAAATAAATGTGCTCACTAGCATGTATTAGCATGGCATCCAAGAAGTGGTGGAGTACCCTGGATGTTGATGCCTGTGAGACCCCCATCTTGTCTCCACTTGGTCTTTGGAATGTACCTGTAGCTAGTATCCCTAGGGCTGCACATACCTTTATTTCCGCTGTCATGGGTTTTCTTCTGTTGGCTCTGGGTCTGAGTTGAGGGCAGCAGAGCTCGGTGAGTTCTTGTAGTATGTCTCTGTCCACCCTGTAGTGCTCTACAATCTCCAGCCCATGTAGCTCCTGGAAGGTTACCCTGGGTCTGAACACTCTTCTCCTTTAAAGGATACATCCATACTTTTAGTATTGATTATGAGGTTGTGGAAAACAGTGTAAAGAAATACTGGCCAATCCTAAGACTGGACGACAGGTTGGGTAATATGATTCCAGAGTTTCCTAGATTCATTAGACGTAGGGGTACCAATTTAAAAGAAATGCTAGAGATGAATCAGAACAAACCAATGGCAAGTAGTGATAATAAAAAAGAAGGCACATACAAATGTGGAATGTGCAAGCAATGCCCGGCTATATTCAATGGACATAGGTTATATTTACCATCAAGAAAATTCCTATATCAACCAAGGGGCCATTATAATTGCAATGCCAAATTTATTGTTTATTTAGGTTTATGTACTAGATGTAAAAGTTTCTACATAGGAAAGACTGAAAGAACCCTCAGAAGACGTATTTATGAGCATCAGTATGATATAATTAAGAAAAAGGAAACTAATGCTTTTTATAGACATTCCCTTTTTTGTCCCAACATGGAAATTAAATTCATTATTTTAGAACAGCTAAGGTTGGATGAAAGGGGGGGGACTGGGGGTCTCTTTTAGAATATAAAGAGTTATTATGGCAGCTAAGACTAGATGCAGGAAGGCGACCAGGGCTCAATGACGCTTGCAGCATTAGCAGCGTCCTGAGGTTAAGAAAGGCTAAATTATGAATTTTTGGTTTTCCAGTGTTTTCAGGGTTTCACATATAGAAATAAAATCTTGCTGAATAAACAGCACATTTTAATATTTTTAACATACTAGCATGTGTATAATATTGGCTTTTGAATATTGTTTTAACATTGCACAGTTTTAATATTGCATATTTTTAACACTGTATATTTTTATGGCAACCTGTAAGTACACCAAAAATTGATTATTAAGTTTATGCATATACTTTATTGGACATTGCAGTGAGTTGTGCTTAGTAATGGTTTGCCTGAAAGCAGGCTTTGTACCAGCAAGTAATTTGAAGGGTTAATTAGACCTTCTCTTTTACTAATTGAATTATTGGTCAAGTTTTGACTATGTATATAAAGAACAACCAGTTTGATTTTATTGTATCTTGAAAAAGCTCAGCACCAGGCTGAGCGAAAGCGCTTGAGGAGATTGTTGTTTGTTATTAAAGCAAGAAAGTTTTATGTAAGTTGCAGCCTTTCATTTTCTGCCTTGCGGAAGAAGGAATATCAGCATTTCATCAACTTTTTATTCTGGGCTTCCAGAGCCAGCTTCCAGGTTGTGGATCTGCTTTGCTTTATTGGTGCCTTTTACTTGTTCTTGGTTTTCTGTTTGATGTGTACATGAGTGCAATCTATAGTACCTAGTACTTCAGGGTAGTGTGCTACATGGTAGAAGAGTTGCATACTGCTAGCCCTCTCCTCAAGGGGTGCAGGGTAAATAAATGTGCTCACTAGCATGTATTAGCATGGCATCCAAGAAGTGGTGGAGTACCCTGGATGTTGATGCCTGTGAGACCCCCATCTTGTCTCCACTTGGTCTTTGGAATGTACCTGTAGCTAGTATCCCTAGGGCTACACATACCTTTATTTCCGCTGGCATGGGTTTTCTTCTGTTGGCTCTGGGTCTGAGTTGAGGGCAGCAGAGCTCGGTGAGTTCTTGTAGTATGTCTCTGTCCACCCTGTAGTGCTCTACAATCTCCAGCCCATGTAGCTCCTGGAAGGTTACCCTGGGTCTGAACACTCTTCTCCTTCTCAGTCTAGGCCAACTGTCAGCATCAGCATCAGCACTGACCTCAGCATCTAGCACATACAGATGTAGCAGAGCTGCAGCAGCCCCTAGTATTGCTTTAGTTAAAAATCCCATGTTTGTACTCCACTGGTGCAGAGTATGGGGGTGAAATCAGATTGTAGGGTGTATGCAACTTTTATAGTGCTCTGCTGTAGGTACAGCCTGTGTGATTGGCTACCTATGATATATTCCACCTGCAAAGTACATTGTTATCAGTATCTTAATGGCCCAGTTTAAGTGGTACAGGGGTCATCAGTAATTTATGTCTGATTGGCTTTCTCAGGCAATTATTTTTAAACATCCTTCCCTGCTAAGCACTGTCACACTGCTCAGCACTCAGTGGACACACCCCCATAGAAGGGTATGCTCAGCACAGCGGCACACCATGCAAACATGCTCAACCTAGCTAAAACACATACCCCAAACATAAACAAAGCTTAGCAGGCACTAGACACACCCCCATGCTCAGCTCAGTGGTGCGGTGCGCAAACAGGCACTACTAAGCTCCACTGTGGTTAAAGAATACAGACACACCCCCTTTTGATGTCAGCTATCTCTTCTGTGGACACCAACATGGTTCTGGGGCTACAGGGATGTGCTCTTCAAGCATGGAGACCCATTTTTGCTATTCAGTAACCCCAGCTCATTTGCATACAGATCTGTGACACAACCAGGAAAATACACTATTCCAGACCCTGCCTCATTAGCAACCACAGAAATCTACCATTGTACATACTCCATGCAAGGCCCTATAATGTATTCTTGTCACATATTTTATTTTTTACATTTTTACACTTTTAAATATTTTCTTTTTGTATAACGACATGTTTGCACACTGCTGTGCACTGCTCAAACATAATATAGGTATTTAAAAAAAAGTTATTTTCTATTATTTTCCATTACTTTTTGGACAAACAGGGCATAGTTTTGCACATATATGTATCTGCTATGCTATTTATGTCCTTCTAACTGTGCTTTTACAGCCCGTGTGCCCATTTTTATCTCATGTACATTGAATTTTTCTGTGTACACTTCAGACACCAAAATGGGGTCTGCAGGACTGCCTATCTGCTTGCTGGATCACTCCAACACCCGCATTTGCATGCAGTTCACCTGCTTATGAGGTGATTTGCATGCCACAGACATTTCCGTGTTCACACACTCGTGCACAACCCTCTGCTCTGTACTGGATCACATGACTGCTTACTTCCATGTAACTTTGTGTCACTATGCCTAGATGGAAAATTGATCTGTGTAGGCTTAATTGAATCCCCCCTTTGGTCTATTGGACTCAGACACTATTTCCCTTTTTACACGTATAACTGAAGTTCTGATTGTGTTGAAGTTGTAAAATACTTAGAAAATGTCATGCTAACATACAGTTTTCAAGATTAGGGAAGGATAATCCATAATGAAACTCTGGGATGATTATTATAGAATATGGGATATGAGGAGACTATCATCACCCAAGAAAGAAAAAAAATCATACATTATTTGTTTATGATTCATTAGTTTAGTGTCTGGGGTAAAATACTCTGAAGAGGACTTGTAATTAAATAGAAAATGTAGATCTTTATTACATCTACAGACTTTAATACAGATAAATCTTTACTATTAAGTCTGTACGTACTGTAGTTTCTGTCAGATGTAAAATGTAATATTATGCTAATAATATGGCTTGATCATAAGTTTGATCATAACAGACTCCTACAAATTACATTATTTTGCCGCGGGATTACATTTCTTCTAATGGATTATTAAATGTCCTGTAATATGCTAATCTTTGTGATTTTGAGTGATTCATTTTTAACCACAATCAGTATCTGAATGCCATTTCCATAACACAGCTGCCTGATGTTGGAAAATGCTTGATGAGTTTCACTATGCCAAATGCAAGGACCTAGTATAAATCAAATTGAAACCCGTGCAACAGAAATTAGTTTTCCCACATAGAAGATGATATAGACAATTTTCTGTTGAGAAGTTCATAAATGTAAAAAATACTGCTGATGTTGGTTTCCTGATAAGGCATAGAGGTAGATAGAGGGCTCTGAGCACTTACTCATTCAAAATGATATGCTTTTATGGAGATTTAAAGCCTTAGTAGAATGTTTTTTGGTGAAAATGCAACATGTTTGGGCGTATATGCTTATTTTGCCCAGTACAGTGGAGATTATTACATTTCTGTCAGTTGCCATTTCCTCTAATTTGCTGTAGTGTGCTGCAATCATTTTCTTGTGAAAGGAGGTTAGTTCAGAGATTAGCAGCCATTTCCTTGAAGAGTCATTTTTGCAGTTCATGTCTTGACTACTGCCTGATGAGTAACTTTTGATTTAGCTGTGTCCTCAAAAACCTTTAAAATGAAGATGGTTAAATGGTTGATCTTCATTACTAAGGCAGTCGTCTGTGCATGGAACCCTCTACCATCTTACCTCGAGCATGCATGGTAAATCATAATAAACTTCAGAATAAAATGCAACAAACAGAATGCACATTTATTACTGGACTAAAATATTTGCAGACACATTTACTATAACATGATTGCATGCTCTGATGGGGAACTAAAGTGACCATAATAGCAGTGTAAAACCACCAGTCAGCAGGTACTCAAGTTCTGAGTCATTCTTAATTACTAGACTAGCATGATACATGAGTTGTATCTGCATTCCATCTCTTCTTTTATTTTTATTCAATTATATAAAATTAGAATTGACTTCAGAAAGTCATTAATTACAGTGATGACATAAAAGGAGATAAGGAAAGAAGAAAGGAAGGAAACATAAATACAGAGAAGGAATGGAGAAAGAGCCAAATGGGAATAAAGCAAGGTTAGCTCTGCCCCAAATCAACTTTCTTGAGACAGTGGTAACAACATATGAGGCTGCTGTGTCTGATGCATGCTACTTATTCAGAACTTCTGATATCTGCATCTCATACCTGATTAGTCAGAAAGGCAGGTAAAGGAATAACAGTCCTGTACTTGCGAAATGAGTCTAAGTAACCAGAGGACGACATTGGATGCTACTGATGGGGGATGGTATCTGAGAAAACTTACAGCACTGAATGCAGCAGCATTTCAACATTTCTAAATGGTTATGTTAATTATCCCATTTAGCCTGTACAAGTGTGTATCTATGTCAGCCAGTAATCATCTAGAAAAATAATAGCATCTAACATTTATGTCAATCAGTGGCAAACTAATTTATATGAAACTGCTGCCATAATCCATGCAGTCAGGCATACTTTCTGGCTTTACTGTAGCAACCTTATATATCTATACGTCAATCCACTCCCCTCTATTTATAGAGAATCAACTTCCCTGTGAATTGGCTTAACTGGAGCAGAGAACTGTACGCCTTAACTGTTTTACTTTTTAACTTGACAAGGGCACAACTGCTTTCTCTCAATCATTTCTATACTTGGCTGCTTAGCAGTTAAAGAACGATAAGTGAGCAGCACTACTTCTCCCAACAACAGAGGCTTGGAAGGCAGGATTATTACATAGTCTGTGTCTACCTTGTGGTCATTGGGTTATGAAGTAGAGGTCACCGGGCTGCCCAGGTATTCAGAATATACCTGAAATAAGTTACCGGCAGACATGTGTAGTCCAGGCATTTTTGCTGCTTTGAACCCATGCAGGTGGGAGCAATCAGTAACATACATATTTTTTTACTATTACAAATATTGTTATTTAAAGTAGTTGTGGTGTAGCATTTTGCTTATGTTTTATCTCTTGCCTGAGGGCATATATAATGTTAATTACAAGCTGTCTTACATGATACGTTAACTATGACGCCTTTCATGATGCCTGGACCTGGAAGAGAGTATGTTTTTGTGCCATGGTCTCTTTGGTCTGTTTGTGGCTGTATTTCTTGTTGTTGTAAATAATTGAATAAAGCACAACAACCACATACTCTAGATCACTCATATTTACTTAACAAGCTATCAGGTCAAATAAACTTAACCTCAATGTGCTCAACCATTCGACTTTTATACCATCTCTGAAAATCTCGTTAGAGAGCTTCTAGACAAAGAATTACAAGAAGCCTAACCCATATCTTAATGCGAAACAACCACCTATACTTTAGATGGATAATTCAATAACAGGCAAATCTTTAGCACACACATCTGTACAAGCTATCCCTTACTAGAGGAATTGTCTCATAGCAATTCAAACACACACTGGTAATGCAAATCACTAAATGCTCTGCCTCACGGAATCCCCAGGGTTTCTGTCCTATATCTATACTTTGCCCATTGACCAAGCACTTTCAGAAAATACTAAAAGTACAAATGACTAAATATGTTAACAAATGTTGATTCTTAATTGCCTCTCAGCATATATTCACAGCAGGATACAATACACTACATATTCAAACTTAGTAAAAGGCAAAATGTATGCCAAAACTGGAAATGATAGCCCAACAGGTGTAATATTTATTGATCTTAAAAGAGGCTTTGACAGTATTAATCATGAAATACTACTGTTTAAAACTTACAGTCAAACACTTCCTAGATCTCAGAATGCAAGTACAAACCTGATAACTAGTAGATCTTTCAGAATACTTGGAATGGGTTGGGGAGGAAATACCCTTACTAGCTATCAGACTTTCACTGTCGGAGTTCCTCAGGGAACAATATTCAGTCTAGTTTTATTCTCTCTCTCTGTTTTTATTTTAATAAAGATTATGGCTAAGATCTCCTTATTGAAATGTTGGAACTTGAAATGCTGACTCCTGACATGACCAAATAAGGGCATTTAATTGACCTTAAATTTGTTTTACTATCTCCATGTGCCACTGGGCCAGTACTTGGCTGAAATTAGCCCACCTACCCAGTTAACAAATTAAAAAGTTGAAAAATAAGAAGCAAAAAACTCTGCTGATTCCTGTACGCAGCTGCTCTATTTTGTATGTGTGTATGTTTGTGTGTGTGTGTGTGTGCATGTCTGTGTGTGTGTGTTTGGATATATGTATATGTATATTTAGTACACAGTCACATGTGCTATTTGACACATGGTGCCTCAAACAGCCACATCATGCATTACTGACTTTATTTCCTCCTATCAGTTTTCATGAATAGTGTAGTCATATAAGCTGTTATGAATCATGCCATTCCTAAGTAACTTCTCTCTCTGTTCCAATACACAGACCCTCTTTTATCATGCAGAGAGCATAGGCCATTGTATTGCATCTGAGGGCAGCTCCACTCTTTTGATTATGCCTTTCCTTGGGGAGTTTCACTAGGACATCCATCTCTCCTTGATGGCCCATCAGTCATCTGAGATACTATTCAAACTGGGTTGGCTGGTCCATAGTTGGGACTTTATCCTGCTATGTCACCAGAGAGGCTAAAGTTGTTTTACTTTTCTCATGACCATCTTCTCAGAGTTACCTCTACATGTTCTATATGTGTAAAGAATTTTGTATATCCATCTTCAACTACTCTCTACTAGTTCTTCTGTAGGGCCAAACTGGCATGCAGAATTAACGCAGGTAACTTTTTCATGGGATACCCAATGGGTACTTCATCATCCACCCCACTTCTCATTTTTCATATGTTATGTCATTTTTGTTGATTACTTATCTTGCCTGGCTTGGTGTAATCAGGCTAGTTGTCTCCTCTTCATGTTTTCCCTTCTGATCTATGATTTTTATTCTCTTCCCCACTCTTTGTTAATGTATCCCCACAGCTTTTCCATGATTCCCAGTTACTGACACAGACCCATATTATTATTGTGTTTGTCTAACGCGTGAACTCTACTGTCCATTAATTCCCAGTGTCTGTGCATGCAACTTGTCATTACTAAAGGATGAAAATCCACATGCTGGTATGAGCATTGCTGCATAGTATCTGACTTCATCCAGCCAAGGTCACTGCTTCTGCAACAGATATGACTAGATCAGTGATAAATTCCTTCCGCAGGTCAAGCTTCCATCAAAGTATCCAGTTATTCCCTCTGTATATTTTAGATGCAAGACAATCTCCTAGTTCTCTGCCTGGATAATGAATTCTTCCATGGTTATAGTTCTCTTCTTGTATGCATGCTCTAAGTACGAACAGAAAGCACATTGTCTAACTACTTTAGTGAGCTATTATGAAACCAAACTTTATTAAGATGTGTATAGAAAATCCCAGCTACAGGCAATGTGACCAGCTACTGTCTGTTATATTAATGTATTTAGTTTAATTTTTTAACATTTTTGTACATCTTTACTTAAGTGACTAAGCCAAAGTGATTAAATGCTGTATTTTAGGACTGGTTTTAATACATTACTCTTTACGTCATATTTTGTACTGACAATGTCTGTACCTACAGCATATAACATTTGTAGTTGGTAGCATTCTGTATATATTTTTATTATGTTTAGCTTTTTAATGCAGTAACAGTGCTGACATTTTGCTTTTCCATTTTATCCTGTTTGGCCATCTGCTCATTTTACATTTGAGCTTACCACTGTCTTTCTTTCCTGCATCAGTCTGCCTGTAGGCCATATTTACTGACAATGGATCCATTACCTTCCCTTTTGTCTCAAGCACTACTTCTCAGACTCCCATTGTTTTTATATTTATTAATCTCATCCATACTTTGCTAGTCTGGACATCACATGTTCTGCCTGCTTTTCTGTTCTGTGTATATATCAGTATCACTATATTCCAGCTCCTAGTCACTCATTTATTTTTAGAATGGTAGGTCTTTCTTTATTCTTTGTTGAGAGGTATGTTCTTTTGCGACTGACTACTGTCACTTCAGCTAAGGAAGTCCCTTCATAATACATACAGCAATGGGCTAGGATACAGAAACATTAATACCAGGAGTAAGCCATTTTTATCGCTGGTTGTAACCTTCCCTGATTCTTAGACAACCCTACTGCAGTGCTTACCTCAAAGAGTTGCACCATAGTGGACTATCTTTCTGGCCTAATCAAATGTGCAGACTCCAAGCTGCTATCTCAGAAAGTTAACAGTAATTATAAGATTACTAGGAGTTGTGCTTTGGCACCTGTGCTTTATTCATGACAAAAGAGCAGTTATTATCACATAGGATAACATTCTAGTCTGAGTACTAGAAAACATGAGCTTAACTGCCGATAAGGCCTTAGTAGTCAGACAATTTTAACAGTATAACAAACTGTTCAGTTAAGATGAGCTGTTATTTGATAAAATGGTTGTTGGACAAACTGGATGACTATAATATAATCAATGTTTTACATAATTTCATTAGAAATATTAAATTGGACAATTATTATATTATAACCAATAAAATATCTTTAAAAAACACACTGATTAGTACTGCTATTCTTCAGACTTATCTGTCAGAACCTTAGACTGATTTTTCTTCTCTGTCTCTCTTTCTCTGTTTTTCAGTCAGCCTGTATACTGTATTAACTGCACACAGCATCCATATATTCTAACCTAATACCTTATTCTCTTGGTAGTCCCTGCCTTTTTCATAACAGGTCACTTCACTGTGAACTGGGCAGTATTGCAAATTCATATTTTCTGTCATCCAAAACATCTGACAGAGACTGATTACACAAGCTAGCAAATTACAAATCATACCCATTTGCTTTCCTTCTGTGGATTTAACTAATCTAGTAAACTAATCTCCCTGCAAATCTCTTATATAGAGATGCAATTTCTCATTAAGTGTCAGAGCAACTGCTAAAGCTGTTATCTTCCATGGTAAATGAGGACTGACTGTAAAGTAACATGCAAAAAGAACTTTTACTTTTTATGGCAGGTCATACTTTTGTCTTCTAAAGTTTCAAACACACACACACACACACACACACACACACACACACACACACACACACACACACACACACACACACACGCACTTGTTTGTCTTTGAGGTGTAGTTGTTATGCCAAGCTTTCCTGCTGCACACTCTCTACATTGTCATTTGAAAAGTGTCTTTTTAGCCAGTAAGAAAAAAATTAGGTATTTCCCTTTCTTTGCAGAAGTGGACATTTAAACTCTGCATTTAACGTGAGGGCCTGTACACCACTGTTGCTGTGTTTTACTTACTTATTTTTTAAGTACTATATTATTATTATTTTTTTATATTTTTGATGTAAAATAGTTCCTCCTCATAATGTTTCAAATTTTCTGTGGTATATGTTAATGGTGTTGGAAAAAGCATTTTACATCAAAAATATAAAAAAAATAGTATAGTACTTAAAAAATAAATAAGTAAAACACAACAATTTTGTAGAAAGCTTATTCTCTCTTTCTGTCATTCACAGTTTCTTCTGCTTTCACACACACATACATACACGCAGACTCCTCTGCTTTCATACAGCCATTCACTCACACAGGATCTCTCTCACTCTCTTGATCTCTCACCACGTAGACTCCTCTGCTTTCATACACACATTCACTTATACATGCAGACAGAAACATAAACACATGCATACACCTCCTTTTTTCTGTTTTTAGACTCGCCAAACAGAAAACTGCTGCTTAGCGAGTGTAAAGTAATGGCGGACATTAGTTTTTTTTTTTTTCTGTCCGAGCTCCATGGCGGCTTGATATGCTGCTGTGAAGTGGCTGACTCATTTTTCAGTGGGCATTACTTGTACATTAATACCCTGCTGGAGGATGTTCGTTCTTTAATTAGGGTACCGATGCTCAGTTTGCCCATTCTTGAACAGTAACTTAATAACTCCATATGAAGGGCCTGTGCTAGTTCGCAAGCTGAAGTGATTGCAAAGCCTATGCTGGTCTAATAAAATGTATTACATCATGTCCATGTTCTTGAATAATGTCCTTGTATAATGGTACTGTGGTGTTCCTCTGCTTTCTTCTTTGTTTACTGATGTATTGCACATGCATATGGGGTTTACATTCCCATGCTTACATGGGACAACAGTGTAGTGCAGAAAAAGGACCTAAGCAGAGAGAATCTCTGTTGCTGCCTTTTCTCTCTCTCTCTTTTTTTTTTTTGCTGCTGTGATTTTGTTAGGGACACTGCAGAAATACAAGGAAAATCAGGTACGTTGATTCTTTAGTTTTGAAGACTGTACCTGATTTTTCTCTATTTTGCTCTGTTCCTCAGCATGTGCCAATAGAAGGTCTTGACTGCTCAATGGTATTTCAGTAGCCAGACTTTTTTCTATTGGTATATGCTCGATTTACAATAGGAAGGCTGGTTGGGCTGTCAAATCAGTGTGCTTGCTTTTGAATAGTAATGAGCAGTCACTGTATAATAAAGTGTATACCATGGTACACATGCTACATGAACATCTATGGCTATGTTAATAAGCTGTGTTTTGCTTATGCACAGTGGGAAAACTAGTGTGGATTATTAGGGTCTTTGACACTTTACTTAATACTGAATAAAAATGGTGAAATAATAAAATGCTGAAAGGTGAAAATGTTGAAATAACTGTAAGCATAACTCAAAACAATGCTCCTGCAAGGAGGAAATCCAGATATCTTCACTTATGCTGCTGTAGGTATTTCAATTTTCCTCCTGACTTTCTAGACTTCAAGAACAATGAAGAAAATGCATAGCCGGTTCCTTCTGCAAAGTGCTTTTACATTTTGCATTTCATTATGTGATAGTATCTGTTAGCAGAGTGTTAGGCTGTGGCCTCAGCCACATTTATCAGATACTTGCTTAAAGATGTGAAGCAGCTTAGCATTATATCACCTGCCAGTGGCAGCAATACAGTAAACAGAATGTTTTTTTGAGATGTTACAGGGTCCAGCAAACATCATACACTGCTAGGTCTGCTGCAGGAATTTAGCAGAATAACTCAGCAGGAGTACAATAAAATAAGCACAACTGTTAGCAGTGGACTAATTAAAAGAACAAGTGTCAATGATGTTGTGAATTACTGGTATAAATTGTGTTTCCGGAACACCCAGCACAACCTTGCAAGATACTCTGATACATGAAGAACTAGAGTTATTTCTGTTGTACGTTAATGTAAAATAGAGCTAGAATTCTGTAATTTAAGGTCACATCTTGGAGAAATAGTCTGGTCAAAACAATGACTGTGATGAATATTGTAGAACTGATTGATGGCTTATGGACTGAGGGACAGGGTTTTTATGAAATAAAGATTACAGCTAATGTGTATGTGTTTGTATGTATAATGTGTATATGTGCATATGTCTATTTACACAGACACACACACACACACACACACACACACACACACACACACACACACACACACACACACACACACACACAAAACATGCGCACACGTGCACACATGCACACACAATGTAATCTTGTTTGGACTATTAAACTGACTGGTTCATTGTCTTTAGTACTTTCATCACTTATTAAACATCTGTGGATTATGAAAGGAATGTTATGCTGAACTGGTACATTTTTTTCAGCTGTAAACATAATCAAAGCTTTTGTAAAACAAAGAGCTATGGAATTCTCTATTTTCTTATCGCAAGACATATTCCATCAGTCTTAGATGACAAAAAAGACATAACCCTTCTCAATGACAAATTACAAGTTTTATGGTAAAATATGAATTTGTTTCAGTTAAAATTGCTAAATGCAACAGTGGTATATAGGTGCACAAAATGATATGTGCACTTCCTGGAGAGTAAATTCTATGTTATCTATAGAGCTGCATTAGACAGGAATACTCAGAAAACAGAGTTTCACTTGTAGAAAGAACAGAACTAAGAATGAGAAATGTTTTTAAGATGATAAGAAGTAGGTCATTGTTGGATATTTTGCAGTCTCTCCAATCATAGATTCATTTAATAACTGCATTTTTTTCCAGAATGTTAGGTCTTGCTTTCGCAAATTCAAAGTAAAACAGACCAAGATGTCTTTCATAAGTGTCTCTTCTTCCTGTCAATCTAGTATGCTTTTTAAAACTTGGAGCAATTTTCTGCTGTCAGTACACTATTACTGCATACTAAAAGATCACTGATAATGTCTAGAATCAACTATAAAGTTTAGTGTTTCAAAAGATGGCATGTCTAGACAGTTTGGGTTTAGAGATATTCAAAGCTGGAGTTCCTGTTTTGTTATTTGACCAGCCTGGCTGTGAACCACAGCTTCAGAGAAAATTCATGGTATGCAAATTAGGGCACTGTACTTAGCCACAAATGTAAGTCAGTAACAGAGAACAATGAAGTACGTAGGAATGGTTTCATACTGCTAAGTATCAGTAAACAAAGTGAGCATGTGTTAGCAAATAAATATGAAGATAACTACCCAGAGGATTATGCTTGGGCCTCCAGTCATAGCCAGCTTGTTACAGGTCTGAGACAGGGATGTCAAGAAACTCTTGGCATGGGAGTCAAGATTCATCCCTTGAGTTTCACAACCAACTTATGAGTCTGAGAAAGGAATGCCAGGAAACAGCATGGTTGTCATGATTCGACTCTTGACCTTCATTTTTTCTGCATTCTTGAGGTAAATCATGACACCTATGTTGAGACTGCATAACAGGCAATTATGATCAGGTAGACTTGATCATAATTATTTGCACTACATGGAACTTTAACTGCCTTGATGTAATAATAGTTATGAAAAAAGTGTGTAGGAGCTTGACATTTTACAACTCTGATAGCTGTAGAATACTTTTTAGTGCTGCAATATAGTCAGACAGTCAGATTCAATAACACCTACATGGTCCATTTCCACCGTGTGCGCAGCTTGTGTGCTACACAGTGTGTAGGGCTATGCAAATAAGCTAAACACCGTGGAATGCAAATTACAGTATAAGCAGCTGAATTCTATGCTAATGACCAATTCAAGATAGAGAAGCTATTCAACAAGCTATACAGCAAGCATGTAGACACTATGTTGGTTTTCTTTGGGAATTCCAAAATCTATTGGAATACAGCCATGGAAAGGAGTCTACATAGAAACAATGTTAGGGGCTGCTGTTGCTTTAATGAATGTGTATGTACAACAGG
>NC_056731.1:1114003360-1114070860 GCF_019279795.1 Protopterus annectens | reverse complement strand
AGAAAAACAAAACAAGCTGCTGTGCGAGCTCCATCCTCTCAATGCTGGTTATAGAATGCTATCACATTTGATCACCTGACTTTGGTACAATACACGCTCAGAGCTTTGCTAAGATGTGTTGAAGTATCTGAAAGCTATAGAACAATTTACAAAAACGTCAAATCTTCCCTTCCAGAATTATTTGTTTAAACATATACATTTAATCAGTTATAATAACACTGTTGATACATTTTAACACAAGCATCTTTGCAAGTCAGTGTGATAGTCAAATGACACAAAATTATTTGCAAAATTCCATCTAACTATGCTGGTGTATGTTACACATGTGCTGCCCTATTCTCCCTGGCACAGATGACAATACCTCACATTGTCACAGCAATAATAAATACCTAAGTGATATATCATGCTGGGCATCAAATGTTAGTATTCAATTCAATAGGTTTAAATATCAAGCAGTTATCTTTTGGGAAACAGTATCTTAAGATAACCATTAATTCTTCATGTCTCTGCCATGGTTGAACCCAAGAACATCATGATTTATAATTTTCTATTTCTAATTCTTTGTCTTTTGATGATCAGATAAATCACATTAGATGCAATGTTATGAAATAGATTAGCCTGATGTTAAAAGTGATATCATTAAGAGACAAAGTTAACATGTTAATGCTATTTAAATCATACATCAGACTTTATTGGAATACAACAGTTTTTTGTAACCATTCTAATACTCATCTTCTAAAACTTTAACAAGTTCTATATAAATATATATTAAGGCATACTAATTATATCTTCTGCTTATCTCTGAATAAAGCTAAAGCTACTTGGTGTAATAGCTGCATTACTTTAGCTATTCCCAGAATTTGGAATACACCAATCTTTATGTATAAAAAGTCATATTCATGACCAGTTTTCAAGAAAAGTCTAGAAATTTATATGGGTAATGAAATGTTTAATTCATGTTCTAAGGCATCAGCATTTCTTGATGGCCCCATAGCCTAAATGCTTGTTATACAAACTTATGAACTTATGAAAATGTCTGCAATTGATGGGAACAGATGTAGATTGTGGATAAAAATGACTGGGTTGCTTTCTTGCTTTCAAGCCAAGAGCAATGTGTTTCTTCTCAAGGTGCTCACTCTAGTTTTCTGCCAGTTGTAAAAAGAATTCCACAGGTGTCATCTGATTACCAAAAAAAGGTTGTTGATCTGGCTTGTGGTTTCTTATGTCAGTTGAAGCTGAAACACATTACTGTGACTATCATCTTTTTATTTGATCACAATCAGACATCTGATGTATATGCTGTCAACAGAGTGGTTACAATGACATGACACCAAGACAGTCAGTAAATGAAATTGACTGCCTCTAGCTGTTGTTTTTTTTCACAGTTAAACAGCTGTTGTTCTGGCTTGGCAGGGTCAGTGTGTATTTGAGTTAACCATATTGAAATACATTATGGTGACTATTATTTTTATATGATCACAATCAAGCATCTGAGGTTTATACAGCCAATAACATGACTATGATTGGTGGGCACAGAGTCAGTCTTTTGGAGAAAGTGACTAACATTTCTTGTTATTTGATCACCATTAAAAAGTGTTTGAACTGGCTTGGCAGGACTAGTTATTTTTTGAGTAAAACAATTTGAAATACATTATTGTCATTATTATTATTTTTTATTAGACTGCAATCAGGCATCTGAGGGACACACAGTCAATACAGGGGCTATAATTAGTGGGGCTCAAGGCAATCTGTAGATGAAAGTCACTGATTCCAACTATTTGATAACAGATAAACGATCACTAGAATGGCTTGATAGTACTTGTTTGTCTAAATAAAGCAAGTTGAAATACATTACTGTGTCTATTATTATTATTATTATTATTATTATTATTATTATTATTGCTTGTTATACAAACTTATAATAATAATAATAATAATTCCATATTAATGTCATTGCCTAACTTTTTCTTTAGATGTTTCAAAATGTTGTTTTAAAATGTTTAATCTATAAATGTTAAATCAGAATGTTATTTTATGTTTTTGTATGTTTTTATTATGCTGTGTAACTGTAGCTTTTCTCCCCGGGCCTCCACTGAAAATGGACATGTATCCAGTTGGACTAGCCCGGTCAACAAATGTAAAATAAAATAAAATAAAAATAAAATTATTACTAATTTGATATATTCATCCATCTGATGTTTACAGTCAAAACAGTTGCTCTAATAGATTAATACTGGGATAGTACATGGATGCCAGAGACTGAATTTGGTTGTTTGATCACAGTTAAACAGTCTTTGACCTGTTGTGATATAGCATCAACTCATTCTATTTATCCCCACCAATTCACTTGTTTACAGAAGCCACACTTTGCTCTGAAATCACTGATAAACACTGCTCCTTTCCCAGTATTGTAACACTCATTAAGATTATCACGCTACTTTACTTATCACCACATGTCTCAAAACTCTTCCTCCTTAATTTGTTCATTTTCTGATAACACATTTTTATGTCTTACACCATAGTTACCTCACCCTTCCTTCATTCTTGCTTGCAACCTCTTCCTTTGGATGAGATGACTGAAACCACCACTATTCATGAAACAAAATAGAAGTAACTCTAATCTCACCATCTTCCACAAATCTCCATAGTCATTCCTACTACCTTGTGAAATAAACCAGAATGAACCTTGCGAGTCAGATGTAATTTCAGTACTCAACTCTTTCAGCTATTGCCTGCTTCTAATACTTGTAAACTGCATGGGAAATGATAGCAGTCTGGCTTTGACTCCCATGTAAAGGAAAACCTATACCCCTACCTGCTCTTCCAGTCCCCATATCCACTTCAGATGACCTGTTGGATATGCCCTATCCATCCAACACTATAAGTATGACTATGCATTGCATTTTGGCCCTAGTACACCACATTCACACATGGTCCTTCTAACTGCAACCTTGTATTCACTACCAGTCCTCATAAATGCCTTCCCCTTTAAACATTACTCACTCTCCCAGCAATTTGTAATGACACTGCTATTCCATTACACCTTTATAACTCACATATTACAGAGTTCCTAAATAACCCAGAAGACCCCAT
This sequence comes from Protopterus annectens, assembly GCF_019279795.1. Lineage (NCBI taxonomy): Eukaryota > Metazoa > Chordata > Ceratodontiformes > Protopteridae > Protopterus > Protopterus annectens. The sequence goes on along the minus strand of NC_056731.1, from coordinate 1,114,067,767 downwards.
CCTCTCAGTCAGCTACACATTCTCCACAAGAACCACATAGTTACCTACACACCCCACCTTCAGACACACATCATCCCAATACTAGGAAACACACTAAAACCTCTAGAGACAGAGCACTTCAGAACTAAATCAGTGTTAATAGACATCAATGTCAGCAAACAAGTCCAAAAGTATCCTCAGGAATATCAGACCTTGCTCCACACCTCATTCTACATACGGAGACCTGACACATACAATGTCACACCACACCTTACTCGAGTGGAAACTGAAGAACCCCTCCCCCATGTAAGACATATACTGGCTACTGGCTACCACACCTAGTCTTGAACTGAAATGGCTTGATTTGACATGGGTAATGACAGCCTCATAACCCAGAGCTATAATACAGTTGAGATCATTCTCTGTTCCTACCAATGTTTATAACAATAGCAAGAACACATGGAAAATAAGCAAAGAAAAAGAGCAAACTAGCAACTCTGCTACACATAGGTGTTAGTAGTAATTCGCATCATCAATAGTGCATATTTTACCTACAAAAAATATGTGCCTATACATTGTCAAGCTCTCACAAATGCATGTCCATTGGAAACTAAATGACTTAAAATACATTAAATTCAGTTATCAGTTGTGTGCATTCAGTCACAAATATACCCTGCTGTCGCAAAACAATGAAGAATGATCAGGAGAAAATAAAGCACATAATGATAGCGTATCATTGCTGGCAAAAAGCACATCAAACAGATCAGTCTACATCATTCATGTGATGACCATGAAAATATACCCCACACTGCCTCTCTTAACCAGGCAGCAGCACCCAAAGCAAAAAGGCACCTCACATCATTAAACATAAAGCAAGAAAACACACGACAATAGTAGCTACTTCCAGTGGCATAGGAGACTGGAGTCCTGGAGTCCTGAGTATGATCCAGGCAATCAGAGTTTGATTAGCTGCCCAGGTGCATGCTGGAACTGATAGGGGTGGAAGAGGAAAGTACAGTTGTGTAAGGTGAACTTAACATAACAGTAGATGTTTGAATGAACACTGCTAGCTACTGCTAGCTATATGGGTAATATACTACCAAGGATAGAACAGCCGGACAGCTTCCATAGCATCAGGGCACCTTCAACTTGCCCAAACTGTCAAGCAGCTTGAGCTGAGATGGCTAAAAGACAAGTTTGGGCACAAAGTCCTACAGAGCTTTCCTGCCAGCAAAGAAAGGGAGGCTAATCCCTGAAAGGACAAGGTTAAGAAAAACAAACAAAAAAAAATGTCCACACCCTGACACAAAAAACACAACAACAACAACAACAAATCCCGAGGGGGGTGGAGGGAAGGAGCACCTACTGCAGCAATGATCATTCAAACACAACTGTTTTGTGTTCTCCATATTGATCACTTGTGCAATAGCCTTAGCTATAGGGGAGGTGGAAGAAGAAGGGTTCACGAGCACCTGGAGAATGGTCCTAGCAAAGCATGCTCTAGACCTAGAGAAAGAATCCAGCTTATAGTGCTTTGTAAAGGTATATACAGAGGACCGATACCAGCTTCTAGAATACTTCTAGAATTCATATCTTTCTAAAAAGCCATAGCATAATCCAAGGTCCTTAGAGTGGGCCTTGACCCTGCCAGGAATAGATTTGTCATGGCGAGTATAACAAAAGGTGATAGCCTTAGGCAGCCATTTGGAAATAGTCTGTTTTGACACTGGTTGTCCCTTTTTCAGAAGAAGAAATAAACAGTTAATCTTATGATCTGAAAGATTTAGTTCTGTTAAAATCGTACCGGAGTTGTATGTGGACATCCAAGGTATGGGGTATCCTTTCTCCCTCTTTTTTGGGTTCAGGAAAAAAAATGAGGAGATGTATAGTTTGATTTAAACTAAACTCAGATACCACTTTAGGCATAAAAGGATTAGTTTTCAAAGAAACCCTTTCCTTGTGGAAAGTACGATAAGACTGACTCACAATAAGGGCTTGCAACTCAGATACCCTTCTTGCACAGGTCCCAGCAATGAATAAAATATGTTTTCCATGTTAAGAACCTCATGTCAGCCAGATTAACTGGTTCAAATGGAGCAAGTGATTTTTTTTCCCTAACACAAAATCAGGATCCCTAGGACAGACCACCAGTTTACATGGAAGCCTGTTATGCAAAACCCCTTTCAAGAACATTTTGAAATGCAGCTACCTTGAAAGAGGAAAATTCATGAGCAGACATGCTAAAATGGCTGAGCAATGAACCTTGATAGAGGAATAAGAAAGGTTACAGGAAAGTAACTCACACACACACATATTTTAAAACCAGAGAACAACTAGCCCTGAATGGATGCTGGTTATGATGCTGTCACCAACTAGAACACCTTTTCAGTTTGCTAATATATGATTTAATAGTAGCAGGCTTTCTTGCCTCAATTAGAACCTGCTGCACATCCTCAGAAAACAGGATCCTAAAAGGAAGTAAGACCCTTTAATCCAGGCAGTCATTTGAAGACAATTATTGTCAGGGTTTCAAAACCCCTGTTCTTGTGTGAGTAGATCTATTCTGTGAGGAAGCTTGTAGTAATTGCCCCTGGCCATCACCAAAATAAGGGAGAACCAGAGTTGCCTTTGCCAGAAAGGAATTACCACAACAATCTTTGGGGATTCTTCTGAATCTTCAGTTGGTGGAAAGGGTGGAAAGGCACACAGAAAATTCTTTTCTAAAGAAAAAAAAAAGAAAAGGCATCTGAATATCAGGCCTTCTTGCATGGAGTCTTGATACTTGTAGAGTGAGACTGTCCTGAGAAGCTATACCCCAAGCTGACATGACTTGTCTGTAAAGGGGTATGACCTGGTTTCCACTTGCTTGTTGATATACCACATCACTGTGGCATTATATGTAATCACTTGAAGAGGTCTTGGGGATCAAAGATGGTTCAGAGCATTGAGTGCCTTGATCAGGGCAAGAATCTTCTTGACATTTATGTGCTTGCTTCTGTCCTTGGTGTCTCACACAACTTGCACTTTTATCTCTCCGGAAACTGCTCCCCAAGCAAAGTCTGAAGAATCTGTGGTGACTGACTGCTTTAAAGCAGGAAGGAAGAAGGAGAGACCTTGATTTAAGGATATCTGTTGTATCCCACCAAGTGATTTCTCTTCTGACAAACCCCGGTAATGGGATCTGAAAAGATAAAGGGTGTTAATGCTAGGACCAAAGAAATTTCAGATACCACTGTATCTTTCTCCGTGTGGAGTCTTGCTAGAGGTATCATGAGAATCATAGATGCCATGAGACCCAAAGTCAGAAGGTATTCCCTCACAGTGACCTGTGTCTAAGTAGAAAACCTTAGAAATAGGTCTAAATAAAGATCTATTTTTTTCTGTGGAATAAAAGCTTTTTGAACTGAGGTACCTAGTTAATACCCAGGAACACAATCCTGTGTGAGGGAGTCAAGAAAGACCTTTAAATGTCCTCTTGGAATCCCATCTTGTGCGAGAGTTCTCTCACTGAAGTGAGAGATTTCTGATGTTTTGAAAAAGACTCTGCAAATATAGGCAAGCCATCTAAATACTAAAAAATATGGATGCACTGTAGCCTGTAATGAGCTATAACTGGAACTAGATATTTTGTAAACTCTCTTGGTGCAGTGGATAGTCCAAAGGGTAAGGCAGAGAACTGATAATGTGATCCATACACACAAAACCTTAAGAAATGTTTGAAGAGTGGATGAATAGGAATGTGATGGTAAGCATCTCTTGTCTACTTGATAACTTGAAAGAGGAAGACAGGCAACAGGCTGTGAAGTGACATCATTTTACATTTAGGCACTATCACAAATAGGTTTAACAAAGAAAGATCCAGAACTGGTGTGACACCCCACCTCTGGGCCAGTAATCAAGGAGCCTCAATCCTCACCACTGGCACCAGTGGGGGATATTCACTGGGAGGATAACAGGTACACACACAGTATTCCCAGATGCAGCTCTCTGCATCAAGTGCAATTTCCCTTAAGAGCACACAGAGATTACAGTCAGTCTGGGGCTGGTTTCCCCCTCTTTCTCCAGATCCTCAACAAGACTCCCCACTGGCACAGCTATAGAGATCAGTTCTTAGCCAGGGTTCCAAACCAAGTCCTCAAACACTCTCTCTGTCCAACCAGTGGTTTGTATCCCTGCCCAAGTAGCTGATACACACACTCTTGGAGATTTGTTTTACATGAACACACACACACACACACACACACACACACACACACACACACACACACACACACACACACACACACACACACACACACACACATCTGTGAAAGGCTGGCACAGGTTTACTAGCTATGCTCCCCTTCTGCCCAGACTGTAAGGTAGTTATCACTGCCATCAGAACCCCTCACCAGCTACTTTAAGGCCCTTAACAAAGGGTGTCCAATGTTATTGTGTAATATTAATACTAATAAAAGTGGTAGTTTGACCAAGTGCAAGGCTATTAGGAGTGACCCACACAGCGTCACCAAATAAATATGCAAATACTCTCACAACTTAAATATCTTTGCAAAGATCAGCCATAATGAAAGGTTTAAATATATTTAATAATAAATAATAAAGGAATAAGAAAATACTAAGTATATATTCACAGTGACAGAGTTCAAAACACATGAAATATTTAAAATAATATTGAAGGACAGGCTCAGACAAATAAAGAAAAACAATATCTAAACTAAGCTTCACTATATTCCTGGCTGAATCTAAGAGAATAACTATTCCCTAATAACTTACTTAATAGCGCAAGGCAGATGATGTGGTGAATCATCCTTCTTGTTGCTGTCAGGCTCAAGACAGAATGCAGAATATTCAGTTAAATATGTTAAAACCTTTTAACTGTGGATGTTTTGTGTAGAGATAAGTTAAGCTCTAAGAGTACATTGCATGTATATAAGGAGCCTGTACCATGTCACTCTAATAAGCCTTAAGACTGTTTAGTCACACTTACCAACTGGATAATAATATCGCACAGTAATAATTGGACCCCCTTTTATGGGCCTTTGGGTAGCTGATAATATTAGCTGGGTGGTGTCAGTAATTACTACCGTATAGTCTGGGTAAAAAAGGCACAGCTGGAGAACCTGTGCCAGCCTTCCCCAGGAGTTTCGGTGTGGTTCTGTAACCTCTTATCTCAAAGTGTGTGCGTCAGCTACTTGGGCAGGGACATGAAGCACTGGTTGGACAGAGAAGGTGCTAGAGATTTTAGCTTGCCCAGCTAGGCTGAGATCTGGACCCTATAAGCTGTGCCAGTGGGAAGTCTTATTGGGGACCTGGGGAGCAAGGGAGTGACCAGACCTGGACTGACTGTGATCTCTGTGTGCTCTTAAGGGACATTGCAGTTTACTGTGTGTATTTGTTATCCTTTCCTCATATATGAGATGCCTTCTCTGGTGTTAGTGGTGAGGATTGAGGCTCCTTGATTGCTGGGCCAGGGCACGGGCATCACACCCTGGAAAGAAGGACTTTCCTCCAACTGCTACCTGTAGCCTTGATGAATGATTTTTCAGGACCCATTTGTCTAAAAATATCTGTTGCAAAAGAGAAAAATGGAGATTCAGACTTTCTGGAAAAAAGAGGGCCAGGGCAGGAGGGGGTCACAATGCCACTTGGGTAGTCATTCAGACTTATTGGACTGTCCTTGGTTTTGGGAGCTTTAAGACCTCATTTTGGAACCTCCTTGACACTTCTTAAACTCTGGTTACCCGAATTCTGTTGAGAACGTTTATTCTGATTTTTTACTGAAATTGTATGGCATGAAAGAAAATCCCCTGGACAATTTGAAAAAGGAGGGCTGAAAAATCTTAGAGATTCCCTGGATCAGTTTGCCCCTTTCATCACCCTTTTTGATCACCTCTGCAACAGAGGAGGCAAACACTATATCTCTATCCAAGGGAGAATTTAAAATATTATTTTAACATCATCTGGGAGCTTCTGAGAATGCAGCCAAGCAAACCTCCTTAAAACTGCACCAGCAACCATGGCCCTGGAAGAAGTATTAGTCATACACACTGCAAAAAAATGAGTAGTGACCTGTGCAATAGCAGAAACTAGGTTATTTAAAGCAGATTTTTATTCACAATAAGTAACTGTAGATAAAACATTCCTCATTCTTTCACAATATGTCAGAATAAACTTTAACATATGAGCCTGACAATTTAAAATTCTGAAATTCAAAGTTACAGAACAATACACTTTTTCTCATATCCATCAATAATTTTCCATCCTTATTAGAAAGAGTAGGATTGGAATTAATTAAGTGCCTATTAGTAGAGGAGTCAACTATGCTATAGCTGTGGGATCAGGTTTGGGAATACTGTATAAAAATGTAAAAGACTGAGGAACTTTATACATCTTATCTACCTTTTTAGGGACAGCTGGCTAACTATCATGAAAACTGCAGGCAGTAAGAGACACATTCCCTAAAGCAGACAGAACAAGAGGAATGGGTGTAGGTTCTGGAAAATCCTTGTGTAACAACTAATATTTTCTGAGATGCTAAGAAACCTCAGTGTTCTCCCACTGAAAACACAGGGGACATACTAGCAATGGTCTCAGAGAAACAGAACCTCTCACAGGGAGAATCAGAAAGTGAGCTCTGAGTCTGAATCAGAAATCTGAGGATAAATTCTCTGAATCTGTCACTACATCTTCCTGTTCAGATTCAGAATATTGAATCTCTTCAGGGAAGGAGACATCTCTCTTTCTTTTACAGGAAGCTACTCCACAGGAAGGATCAATTTCCTGAGTCAAACTCTGAGCCATTTCCAGTAAACTACTCCTATCCAAAGAAATTTGAGGAGAAGTAGTTACAAGCTTGGTTTTCTGTTTCTTTTTGACATGAAAAATGGGGCCAACTAGTTATTAATGTGAGGCACTGCTTCCCCAGGGGTTTGGGCACGGCATTCTGACACAGGGAAAACTTATCTGTTCCCTCTCCCAGTACCAACAATAGTGGCTCTCCCCTTGTCCAGCAAGGGGACCTCAGCAACCACAGAAGATGTGCTAACCCCCAAGTGTTTGTAGATGCTACACCTGATGGATCCAGGGTAAAGGATGAGTGGTCTGAGGAACAACAAGTGGCTGCAGCAGAGTCACTTACCTGCAGCTAAGGCAAATTGTTAGCCTGCTGTGCTTTACTTTTTCTTTTTGTGGCTGGAAGAACTGAATGTGGGTCTGATAACCTGTTCTATGGTCAAGTTGAAAATGGTGCCTCTATCCTGGAGAAAACAAACAACAATGCCAGTAAAATTACCAGTCCACAAAAGTTTTTTTTAACAGAAAAAAACACAATAAAAAGCACTTTCTAACACTATGAAAGCCCTGCAATGTTAAAATAAACACATTTTCCCACAGAAAATATTTAATCAGTTAGATAATAATACTTTTATTCCGACAGAAATGAGTGCTCCATTTAAAAGTATGTGACAGTGTTAAGACAATCTTTTAAAACACAATTCTAGCTTTAAAATAAATTTCCTGAAGAGGAAAGTAATAAAACATCAGTAAAAAAATAAAACAATGGATTTTTCCCCCAAAGGGAACTTATCTGACCAGCTAAGAAAAGCACAATCTGAATCTCGTTCCTCAAATGCCTCAAAGGAGCATACTCTTCAGAAGCAGTAAAGCTCTGAAGGGCCTTGCTCCCAAACTTGTGTTTTAGTCAGGTCAGCTCAGCTCAAGCTGCTTGACAATTTGGCAGCACGAAAGGTGCCCTGAAGCCTTGGATTCTAGCCATCTGTTATATCTTTGTCAAGCATATAGCTAAGGATATTCCAACAGTGTTCAATGAGAAGAACACTGAAGAGGAATGAAGAGGAGGAGCTTCCTTACCTCTCACCTTTTCCTGGAGGGAGTATATGCAGGTTTGCTAAAGGCAGAAGGGTTAGACTATAGTCATGCTGGGAACCTAGTGATACAGAGTACAGAGATGGCCATTTGATGGAAGTGATCATACAGGTGACCAGTACATGACCCCTCTCATAATGTAACCTCAGATTCTAGTGGGAGGTAGGGCTTAAAGATAAAAGCTCTCACCTCAGTAGAATGATTCTAGAATTGGATAACCCTTCATCACAGAATTGCCTCTTCTAATACTCTTTATAAATTAATACAATTTCACAGTGCTAGACCTACAGCCAAGGAAAATGAGGTTGGACAGCAACAGCAAATATTCAGGAGAAGGTGCTTGTGACGACTGTGCCCTGGCCCAGCAATCAAGGAGCCTTAATCCTCACCACTAACACCAGTGAGGGCATCTCATATAAGAGGAAAGGATAACAAATGCACACAGTAAAGTACAATTTCCCTTAAGTGCACACAGAGATCACAGTCAGTCTGGGACTGGTTGCTCCCTTGCTTCCCAGGTCCCCAATAAGACTTCCCACTGGCACAGCTATAGGGTCCAAATCTCAGCCTAGCTAACCTCCACTACCCTCTCTGTCCCACCAGTGCTTTGTGTCCCTGCCCAGGTAGCTGAAACACCACACACACTTTGAGATAAGTATTTATACAATTTCACAGACACTCCTGGGAAAGGCTGACACAGATTCTCCAGCTGTGCCCCTTTACCCAGACTATACGATAGTAATTTCTGCCACCACCAGCTAGAACTTATCAGCTACCCAAAGGGCCTTAAAAGGGTGTCCAGTTATTACTGTGCAATATTATTACCTAATTGGTAATATGGCTATTTAGTCTAAGGCTTATTAGAGTGGCTTATTACAATAAACTCTATAAATATGTAATGTACTCTAGAGCTTACTTATCCCTACACAAACCAGCCACAGGTAAAGGTTTCTAAATATTTAATAATAAATAATTAAAATGCAAGACAATACTACTACACCACAGTGATATCTAAGAGTTCAGAGACCACACAGAAACTTAAAACAATACAGTAGGAAAGTTCTGATATAACAGAAAAACAATTGTCTAACTTTCTTCTAAGTTCCTAGCTATTACTGCAAGAAAACATATTTTTAAGACACTACTTACATAAGACAACAGGCAGAGTGCTGATAAGTTAGATATCAAGATCAAAATGCTCACAGTCTCTCTCTGAACAATAGTTTTTAAACTCACTAACAAACATCTTTGCTAGGCCCTCCCCTTTGACACTTAGATTTTCCCAGTATACACATTACATCATTTTGACACGAAGTCTGGAGTTCCCAGGCCAAAATCTGCATTGTTTAGCAAGCTAATACCTGCTCAGGAAACTACAACTATAAAATACATTTCATATGTACACCCTAACAATTATTCCTTAAGTTAAGACAATAGAAAGAATGTGTTCAGCCAGCCGCTTCGGCACCACTATTTAGATAATTTTAACTTCAAAGGACATTTGAAATGCTTGGCTTAGTTTTCCTTACAGCAGATGGCAATGTTGCAACAATCCTGAAGTTCACATTTTACAGTGTTTTCTTTCATTTAAGAACGCAAGCCTGTATTTTACATTTATATATATATATATATATATATATATATATATATATATATATATATATATATATATATATATATATATATATATAAACAATAGAATTATGTATCAAATTCTATTTGACTAGGCTGGCAGCCTTCCCCCATCTTCCCCCAATCTTCACAGTGCTAATCATGGTGAGTTGATGGTTGATGTAGGAGGCTGTGAAAAAATATATACTCTGATAACACAATAAAATAAAGCCCAAGCCACTTCAGTACAACAGAAGTTACATTAAATAAGTAGGGTTGCACTTTCCGTGATAGCTGCATTTCTGCCTTCCTGTAGGGAAACAGTAATCAATGGACTAACACATAAAACAGTTTTACAAGATTCCTTAGCAAAAGGACCACTGATTCCCCACAATAACCCATATGTCCTCACTGATGCAGAGGACCAATGTGTGCTGCTCCACCTACTCCTGTAAGGATGCCCAATTAGTGAAATGTGAGTCTTCATATACTTCCGTAGCATTGCAATTGGTTTCAAAAACCCTAAAACAACTTAGTGGCAGGACTGAGCCATTCACTTTCAGAATTTGTAAGCATTGCATGTTTATACATAGATACAAAACAATTGTGCAGCTTATACACTAAACACATAGCTTAATGAATATAAAGCAGAGCAATGTCCAGTGTTCAAGCAGCCCATGAAGATGGCAGGTTAATGGTGGAAGTGCACTTTATAGGCAGAAACCATAAACAGGCAACAGCCTCCAGGGCAGTAAATGTCCCAATGGACTACCTGAAAGCCCCAGCAATCCCATTACAACAAAACCCATCCTTTGCATGGTTAATGTCCATAGACTAAAAGTTTCACTGCAACACCATCAACAGAACCTGTCTACAGAAAATCAGTTACATGAGCAATGTTAAAGAAGTAACATTCTGTCCCTGATATTACCTAGATGCCTGCTTGACTGGACAGTTCACTTTGATCTTCTGCGAGCAGCTGCAAGATCTACAGATTAATATCCCAGCTGGACAGAATCCACCATGGCAGCTTGTAACCACTATAATAAGAATCTTTACTGTAAGCAAGCCACAAACACAGAAACTCAGCAAAAGAAGCACCATAACAAAGACAGGCAATGAGGAAAAGGCTGATTAGATCACCAGGCCATCATCATAAGCTTACCACCCCTTTTCCTTACATAAGAAGTTGTGGCACAGCTTCAGATCCTGGATGCTCCTCTTCTAAGGGTAACTCATGACTATCTCTCTTGTCTCCATTTTTTGGCAACACATCCCCTCAATATATCTAAATTGAGCATGAGAAAGAATCTGTCCTCTATCTATGATATCCTATCCTCTATCTATGAAATCCTGCTGCTTCTTCCTTCCTTTCTTCATGGCACTTTAATTCCAATTGATCTTGACTTTGACCAGTGTTTTCATACCAGTGAGAAATCATACAGCCACCTGAACATTCCAGAGATGGCATTAGATAAGTTAAATAATCACCATTCACAACCTAAGGCATGTAAGTAGACAGAGAACTACTTTCACATTGGATCTGACCAGCTTGAATCCTGCAACTCTGTACTATGACCAGACATTGCAGATGCCCACTGTGCATGCTTGCTCATAGTGGCATCAGAGTGCAGACATTGTTTCAGAAGCATTCTGTAAAGATCAACTTTTACTGTGTTAAGTTCATCTCAATGTAGGGGAATATGTTAGCCATACCTGGGTCCTGACTTGGAAGCAGTGTAGGAACTGCCTTTTTAATATAAAAGGAATATAAATGCATGTATTACTGATACTGTTAGTCATGGTTGTTGTGACAACCCACCACTGCCAACCAGTAATCAAGGAGCCTCAATCCTCTCCATTGGCAACAGTGTGGGATGTTCACTGGGCAGATAGCAGGTACACACACAGTATTTCCAGATGCATCTCCCTGCATCAATTGCTATTTTTGTTAAGAGCACACAGAGATCTCAGTCAGTCCTGGGCTGGTTTCTCTCTCTTTCTCCAGATCCCCAATAAGACTCCCCACTAGCACAGTTACAGAGTTGAGATCTCAACTGAGTGACCAAACCAGGACCTCCAGCACCCTCTCTGTCCAACCAGTGCTTCATGTCCCTGTCCAAGTAGTTGACGACACACATACTTTTTGAGGTTTGATTTACACACACACACACACACACACACACACACACACACACACACACACACACACACACACACGCACACACACACACACATGCACACACACACACACACACACACACACACACACACACACACACACACGCACACACACACACACACACACACACACACACACACGCACACACACACACACACACACACACACACACACACACACACACACACACACACACACACACACACACACACACACACACACACACACACTCACACCTGGGAAAGGCTGGCACAGGTTTACTAGCTATGCCCCCTTCTGCCCAGACGATAAGGTAGTTTTCACTGCCACCAGTCACACTTGCCAGCTACCTTATGGCCCTTAACAAAGGGTGCCCAATCTTACTGTGTAATATTAATGTAAAAGTAGCCAACTCCAAATCCAGCTCCAGACAAGTGACAAGTGGAGTACCTCAAGGTTCAGTTCTGGGACCGCTCTTGTTTGGCATCTACTTCTCTGAAGTACAGACCAACACTAAGGGACTCTGGCTAACAAAGTTCGCAGATGACTGCAAACTGGGAGCCATTATTGAATCCCCAAATGATGTGGATATTCTACAAAAGGGCCTTACAGAAACAGATGCTTGGTGCCAGAGCCATGGGCTCAAGCTCAATGCCAAGAAATGTATAGTTATCCCCTTTGGGAAAAAACATGTACCCATGAATTGCCACATAGGTGGCAGTACACTAAACATCGAAAGTGTGATAAGAGACTTAGGGACACAGGTGGACAGTGGTCTCACCTTCGAAAACCACATTGCCACAACAGTCAGGAAATCCTTCTATGTGGCACACCTCATCACTAAGGGCATTTCATCCAGAAAAAAGGAGGTCATTGTCCCACTGTACTCATCTCTCATTAGACCCATTATAGAATACAACTCCCCATTTGGTGTGTACCTCTCAAGACATCTGCAACAACTGGAAAGGCTGCAGAAATACCTCACTAAAAGAATCACAGACCTAAAGCAGATGCCCTATACTGACCGTGTAAAAAAACTCCACCTATACTCTGTTGCATGTCGTCTACTCAGAGGCGATCTCTGCTTAACATACAAGGCCATGTCAAACCCAGAGCTGTTGGACATGCTACACTTAAAGAAAGCCCAATCCCTTAGAGACACACGCTTGAGGGATCTAAACCTTGTCATCACAATGGACAATACATGCTGGAGGGATAGGTTCCTGACCCAGAGACTCCCCAGACTCTGGAATAGACTGCCCATACATGTCAAGCAGAGTGCCTCTTTGACCCTCTTCAAAACGAACCTTGATGATTGGATGAGAGATAGGAAATTCACCCCGGGGATCACGTCAGTTGTCCTGCTAGACAGGGGTCCAGGGAAGTAAATACTGTGGGAACAAATAGCCAGGGAATTCTTATGGCTAGGCTTGTATAGGCCCTATGGCCAATAGCCTAGTACCAACCTATGACCCTATGAACCTAATACAAATGGTAGTTTGACCAAGAGCAAGGGTATGAGAAGTGACCCACACAGTGTCACCAAATAAATATGCAAGTACCCTCAAAACTTAAATATCTCTACACAGATCAGCCACAATGAAAAGTTAACATATATTTAATAATAACTAATAAAAGAACAAACAATACTAAATATATATTCACAGTGACATCAGAGTTCAGAACCACAGGAAATATTTAAAATAACATTTCACTACAGGCTCACACAAATAAAGAAAAATAAAATCTAAACTAAACTTCACTATATTCCTGACTGTATCTAAGAGAGTTATACTGTACCCTAGAAACTTACTTCATTATAGCAAAGCAGATGATGTGGTGAATGGTTCTTGTTGTTGTCAGGTCCAAGACATAATATAGAGTGTTCTGTCTCACTAAGAGACTTCTCAAAATAATATCTAAAATATTACTGCTGAGATAGCTTGCAGAATGACATAGTTTCTGGTCATCTGACTTTAAGTTCTCATGCAAACCCCAATTGCTGAAGCTGGCAGTATTTAGCATCTACCTGTAAAAATGCTCATACAAGGCCTTTTGCTCAGATCTTTGGCAGATACTGGAAGGCATAAAACAATTACATTCTTTCACACTTCCAAAGGAGCAATTAGTTCACACTAAAGACAATACAGAAATCTTCCTAGTACAGAGTTTGTATCTGTAGCTGCATTGAAACATCTATATGGCATAGCCTATAAAGTAATTTAATTTCAGATATTTTTCTAAAGTTTGCTGGGCTGAAGTTAATCTCCTGTATTCCAGTTTCCACTGTTAAAATATATACATTTAAATAGTTACAATAGTGCATGTACATTCTGTTTGCTTCCAGTAGGGCACACTGTGGATACATTTTAAACACAGCACTTTACAAATACCTTTTCAACACAAACATCTGTACAGAGCAGTTTGATATACACATTACATACAGTTCTAATACATTTGTAACACACACATCTTATATAATTAGTTTGATATTCAAAATGATATAATTATTTACAAAAATTCCAGCTAGCTGTGCTGGCATTACCTGCTTTCGTCACACGTCTTCCCCATTCTGAAGACTCAAGCTAGTTTTCCAAGTGACCCTTCAGAAACTTTGCTTAGCCCTTCTAAACCCGCACCACCAACACCCACATATAGCAACACTAAATCCACATATGCAGAGGCCCTTAACTGTAACCTGCCCAAGCAACAAAGACCTCTGAAGCTGAAATGCAAACAAACACCAATCACAACCAATGTGTCACATAGTTCACAACACCAGTGTGCCACCCAGCAACAGCCCCTAAGGCAAGACAATGTACCTAACATTTTAGTCATAGGTGACTCTATAGTCCGGCACACTGATGTCCCTCTCACCAGGTTGAATAAGGAGAAAATTACAGTCAGCTGCCTGTCGGGTGCCAGGATCCGCATGCACTCAAGTCACTCCACAACAAGTACAAATATGACTCTGTTATTGTCCATGTTGGAGTGAATGTGGACTACATGAAAAGAGACATGGAAGAGCTCTTGGATCATGTGGCCCAGGCAGCCTAGCCCTGAGTAGCATCCTGCCTTCACCCAGAATGATACCACAATATAAGGATGAAATGATTGACTTCGCTTATGGTGTCATTCAATGGGGATCCAGTATCTGTCTGCCTGGGATGACATGATTGACAGACCGCGATCCTTTGCCAGAGATGGTCTGCACCTGTCGCCACTGGGATTCAGCTTACTTATAGTGCCTTTTAGGCAAACTTAAAATGGAGAACATCGATATCTGTGCAGTAACTGAGACCTGGTTCAAGGCTCCAGAGAGCACCCCTGCAATACCAGGCTACAACCGCCACCAAACCAGGACGAAACACTAACGGTGGAGGAGTGTCAATATTCACCAAGGATATTCACACCACCAGGCTAGTTGGCCAGCACAATGTGTCTGAAATTCTCCAAGTGCAACTAACACTAGGTAAGACTGCAATCCAAATTGTAGCTTGCTACAGATCCCCCACCATACCCCAAGATTCTCACTACACCTTTCTAAACATACTGGAAAATATTAAGATAGAACCAAACACCCTAATACTGGGTGATTTTAACTACCCTGCCATTAACTGGGAAAACTACTCATGTCCCAACACCTTACAAGAACGGTTCTTGGAATTCATAAATTCCAACGCCCTGGATCAACTAATCCATAGTCCCACCAGGGACTCCAATATCCTAGACCTGGTCATTACCAACATGGGAAATCAATGCTCCATAGTTATGGTCACCCCCTCGTTAGTCAGGTCTGACCATAAGCTAATCACCCTTAACATCCACATCCCACCCCACCTAAAAGTAAAGAAACCACCATAAAAAACTTCTCCAAAGCCAACTTCATGCTACTCAAGTCAGAAGTGACAAACTTCATGACACCCATGCAGACGGGAACTGAAAGTTCAACTGCTGAATCCTACACTAAGGCACTGTACGAGCACATCCACTCATGCATGAATCGTGCCATCCCAAATAGAACCAAAATGCTCTCATCCAAAAAAAGGAAGCCAATCTGGTGGTCCCCTGCCATAAACAAACTTTACAACAAAAGGAAGAAACTTTTGCAGAAAAGAGGAAAATCCCAGGATGCAAAAAACTCCCTTAATAGCCTCAGTAAGAAACTGAGATGCCTCATAAAATCCTCTAAAGCTAGTTATGAAAATAAAATTGCCAAAGATTCCAAAGACAACCACAAAGCATTCTATAACTATGTCAAGAATCTAAATGGCAATGCTCAGATCTGCTCTGAGCTAACACAGAATGGCATTAAATATACTGATCTGAAGGATATTGCCAATATCATGGCAGATCGATTCAGTGCCAACTTCACCCCCCTCTCACCCCCTAAATGGCCCATCTCAGTACTGGAAGATTGCCAAATTCCAGTAATAATGGCCACACAGGTACAAAACGCACTCTCTAAAGCCAAGAATACAGCATCCACGGGACCAGATGACATCCCGGGCTGTGTACTACATGAACTACAATATGAACTGGCACCTCACCTAAGTGTCATGTTTAATCATAGCCTCACCTTGCCCACTGCAGAGCTACAGTTATCCCAATCCACAAGGGGATTCACCTTGGATCATCAGTCTGACAAGCCTTATCTGCAAGGCCATGGATCATGGAACTTATAAACAAAGGCATTGGCAACCTTCAAACACTGGACCCCACCCAGTTTGGGTTTGTGAAGGGCCGATCTTGTCTCCTGAACCTGATTGACTTCTTTGAATCAGTCTCCAGAGCCATGGATAAGGGTAAGGTGGTCCACACAGCCTATCTAGACCTTGCCAAGGACTTTGTCACCATCCCCCACTCTGGAATCATAGATAAACTTACTAAGTTGGGCATTAATCCCTATGTCACCCAATGGGTTGCTAAATGGCTTACTGATAGTACCCACACTGTAAAAGTAGCCGACTCCAAATCCAGCTCCAGACAAGTGACAAGTGGAGTACCTCAGGGTTCAGTCCTGGGGCCGCATCTACTTCTCTGAAGTACAGGTCAACACTAAGGGACTCTGGCTAACAAAGTTTGCAGATGACTGCAAACTGGGAGCCATTATTGAATCCCCAAATGATGTGGATACTCTACAAAAGGGCATTACAGAAACAGATGCTTGGTGCCAGAGCCATGGGCTCAAGCTCAATGTCAAGAAATGTATTGTTATCCCCTTTGGGAAAAAACATGTATCCATGAATTACCATATAGGTGGCAGTACACTAAACACAGAAAGTATGATAAGAGACTTAGGGACACAGGTGGACAGTGGTCTCACCTTCGATAACCACATCACCACAACAGTCAGGAAATCCTTCTATGTGACACACCTCATCACGAAGGGCTTTTCATCCAGAAAAAAGGAGGTCATTGTCCCACTGTACTCATCCCTCATTAGACCCATTATAGAATACAATGCCCCATTTGGTATGTACCTCTCAAGACATCTGCAACAACTGGAAAGGCCTCAGAAATACCTCACTAAAAGAATCACAGGCCTAAAGCAGATGCCCTCCAGCTATACTCTGCTACTCAGAGGCGATCTCTGCTTAACATACAAGGCCATGTCAAACCCAGAGCTGTTGGACATGCTACACTTAAAGAAATCCCAATCCCTCAGAACTACACGCTCCAGGGATCTAAACCTTGTCATCACAATAAACAAAACATGCTGGAGGGATAGGTTCCTGACACAGAGACTCCCCAGACTCTGGAATAGATTGCCCATATATGTCAAACAGAGTGCCTCTTTGGACCTCTTCAAGAGGAACCTTGACGATTGGATGGGAGAAAGGAAATTCACCCTGCTAAACCGGGGTCCAGGAAAGTAAATAATGTGGGAAGAAATAGCCAGGGAATTGTTATGGCTAGGCTTGTATAGGCCCTAGGGCTGATAGCCTAGTACCAACCTATGAACCTATGAACCTATGAGCCTATCTGGGGATACATTACCCCAGCTGCCTTGGCATTGCTGACCCCAGTACCGTTCTGCACTGTCATATCATATGCGTGCAACCCAAGGCTCCCCCATAGTAACTTAGGATTTTGCTGGCTGGCTACCTGTAGCCATAGATCCCCCTCAAAATCCTCCTGTCTCCTACTGCAAATACTCAGCACAAGGGCCTCTCTGTCATGGTAAGGTTTTGCGGTGTTAACATGGTGCAATTTGTGCCCCTTCCTCCTGCTATTAGTTCTACCATCTAGTTAACATCACTGACCTTCCTTACAAGTTTGAAGGGTCCCTCCCAAGCTGCCTTTAGCTTGTTGTGTCTGACAGAAATGAGAAACATAAACTGCTGTCCCATGCATTCCTGCCATACCAGACCTTCTTCTGCTGTTGGACTTCTCCCAGGTTCTCCTGGGCCAAGCCCATGAATTCCCTGAGCCTTGTCCTGAAGTTTAGGACATATGTCACAACAGACTCCTTGTGGGATTTACACTCACCCTCCCACTCTTCACAAATCAAATCTAGAGGTTCCCTCACCCTATGCCCATACAGCAACTCAAAGCATGAAAAACCTGTGGATTTCTGGGGCACCTCTCTGTAAGCAAACAAGAGATGCGGCAAATATTTGTCCTGCACCCTCTTAAACTGGCCTGAAAATGCCTGTAGCATGGTCTTTAGTGTAGAATGTAACCTCTCTACCAGACTATTAGTCTAGAGGTGGTAGGGGGATCTTTAGGTACCTCATCCCACAGTGATCCCACAGACAACCACCAGGTCTGACATGAAATTGGCACCTTTGTCAGTCAGTATTTCTTTTGGGAACCCTACCCTACTGAAAATATCTAACAAAGCATTTTCCACCTTTTCTGCTCAATGGAGGACAGAGCCACTCCCTCAGGGTATTTGGTAGCTTCTACCACTAGGATATACTTTTTCCCTGTGGAACTTGGGGTACTCAGATGCCCCACAATAGCCATAGCTACCATCTTAAATCTCTCCTCAATCACAGGCAAAGGCACCAAAGGAGCTCTGAGCATGTCTCCTGCCTTGCCTGCATTTTGGCACTGCTCACAGGTCCTGCAGTACCCTGTGGCATCCCTGGAAATATCAGGCCAATAAAAGTTTTGCATAACACATCTCTTGGTATGCTTTATGTCCATATGACTTGCAAAGGGAATGTCATGGGCTATGGCTAGAAGTGCCAGATGGTAGGGTCTGGCCAATATGAACTGCTGTATTCTCTCACTTTCCAGCCTTCCCTCAAGGGTCTATTCTCTATACAGTAACCATTTGTCTCAGTATACAGATTCCCCCTTTCCTTGAGAATCAAGGTGCCTCCCTATCCACCTCTCTCAAGCCTTGTAATGTAGGGTCTGAGAGCTGAGCCTGTCTCAATTCTCTCTTTGTAACCCTTCCCCACTCCCTTTCCACAGAAAGTGTGGTATCGTCTAACAACAGTGCCTCACTGTCAGCCTGGGTACTAGTACTTACCTCTACTCTTGGAGTCACTCTGTCCAAGGGAACATCAGTACCCACCAGGAGCTGTGGCTCATCTCAGACTTACTGCTACAAGGTAGCTTTCTTTATCTGAACCAATCACCTCACCAGTCCTGGCTTCAAGTGTGCAGTCTGTCTGTGTCCCTCCCCAGGCTGCCAGATCCACATGCCCGTCTCCAAGCCTGACTACATGTAACTGCATGCACACAAGGTACCACATTATCATAATCATTCCCTATCAAGACATCTGCAGGAATATCCTCAAACACACCTACTTGCATGCTTCCTTTTCCACCCTCCCAGTCAAGGTGAACCTTAGCCAAAGGTATTTGGAATGGGGTCCCTCCTAAAGCTCTAACTGGAGTAGACTGCCCATGCAAGTAGTGCTCCTCTTTAACCATTTCAGGCCTCACAATGGTTAGATCAGAGGCTGTGTATCTCTTAGCAGTGGCCTGTTTCCCATCTACTAAGAATGGATATTACCTCCTGTGGTAGTTTGGTACCCTTGTTGTCTCCAGACAACTAACCACTGATATTCTGTCATTCTCACTTGCTGGCTCCCCTAGCTTTTATTCCCCACCTTGCCTCCGTGGACATGTGTATGTTACATGGCCCCAGTGGTTACATTTAAAACATTTAACCCTTGATCCTGGCCTTGCACATGAACTAGTGGCTTCCCCTTTTACTGGCAGACTGTGTTGGGGTGGATTAGGCTGCCCACCATGGGTTCTGTTATAACCATGTGCCGCACTGAATATCCCTTTCCTGTGCAGGGATAGTCTGTTTGCTAGGTATAGGTCTCCTTTTTCCCCAACTCATCTGTGGTTTTGCATTCCCTATTTGCCAACCAGATTCTCATGTACTCAGGCAAAGTGCTAAAGGCTTGTTCCCTCACCAAAAGCTCTGCCAGTCCTTCAAAACTGGTTACCTGACACCCACTCACCCACCTATGACAATAACTGCTTAACTCAGCAACATAATCACACACACTTTCATCTGCCTTGCCCTATGCTCACAAAACTTTTTTCTATAAGCTTCAGGTGTTAAGTTAAAACACTCTAATAAACAAATTTTAACTGTATTATAATTTAAGCAATCAGTATCAGACAATTTAGAAACAGTAGAAACAGCTTTACCATGGAGTAAAGGGGTCAGGAACCATACCCAGAGCCTTGGTCAACAATACACTGTTTGCATACCCTTTCAAACTTATGAATAAAACTATCAAAATTATCACACTCTGTTAATTTTGGAAGACATTTACTTACGTTTATTGCTTCTGGGGTTTGCTTATTCCCTTCCCCATTACTTCCATGACCCTGGTGAAGAGTTAGCATCTCCTTTTCATGTTGCCTCTGCCTCTCATTTTCTTCAGCTTCCAGACATCTTTGCATCTCTGCTGATTCTAATTCCATTTGTTTCTCCTGCTACAGTCTCTCTGCTGATTTAAGTTCCAGATGTTTGGCCTCCAGTTCAAGTCTTTTTAACTCCAAATGGATTTTTAAGTCTTCAGAGGAAAATTTGAACTGTCCATTTTCTGAGAGCTGTACATCCTCAAGAGCAGTCTGTCTGTCTACCTGGTTGCTAATGCAACTGTGACTAAGGCTGCAATCATTTCTGCTTTAGTCAGGTTGGCATGAACCAGTCCTTTGGCTTGGCACATCTCAGCCAACTGGGTCTTTGTTAGCTTGCCATAATCTTCTGCTGATATCCTTGCCTGATCTCACTGACCAGCTATGCTAACAAAAATTAAATAAAGCTATTGTGATATGAAACTCTGAATGACTACTATGTGGCTGCTTGACAGTACAAACACCGTCTTTAGTGACCACTGTTTACAGGCTACAGGAGTTCAATATCCACACCACTGAATCCCAAGATGTGATGTGGATACCCCACCACTGTTCACCAATAAATATGTGATGTAGATATCCTACCACTGCCCCCAATTAATACGTGATGACCCACCACTGCCAATCAGTAATCAAGGAGCCTCAATACTGACCACTGGCAACAGTGGGGGACATTCACTGGGAAGATAACAGGTACACACACATTACTTTAAGATGCAGCTCTCTCCATCAAGTGCAATTTCCCTTAAGAGCACACAGAGATCACAGGCGGTCCAGTGCTGGTTTCTCTGTCTTTCTCCAGACCGCCAATAAGACTCCCCACTAGTACAGCTGTAGATTTGAGATCTCAGCTGAGTGACTAAGCCAAGACCTCCAGCACCCTCTCTATCCAACCAGTGCTTCATGTCTCTGCCCATATAGCTGACACACACACTCTTTGAGGTTTGATTTAGACACACACACACACACACACACACACACACACACACACACACACACACACACACACACACACACACACACACACACACACACACCTGGCACCTGGGAATGGCTGGCACAGATTTACTAGCTATTCCTACTTCTGCCTAGACTATAAGGTAGTGGTTTCCACTGCCACCAGCCACTCCTTATCAGCTACTTTAAGGCCCTTAACAAAGGGTGTCCAATCTTACTGTGTAATATTAATATTAATACAAATGTTAGTTTGACCAAGAGCAAGGCTATTAGGAGTGGCCCACACAGTGTCACCAAGTAAATATGCAAGTACTCTCAAAACTTAAATATCTCTACACAGATCAGCCATAATGAAATGTTTAAATATATGTAATAATAAATAATACATGAACAAGACAATACTAAATATATATTCACAGTGACATCAGAGTTCAAAACCACTGGAAATATTTAAACTAACATTGCAGTACAGGTTCACAAAAATAAAGACAAATAAAATCTAAACTAAGCTTTGCTATATTCCTGACTATATCTAAAACTGTTATACTGTTCTCTAGTAACTTACTTCATTAGAGCAAGGCAGATGATGTGGTGAATGATTCTTGTTGCCATGTCTAAGACATAATGCAGAATGCTCTTCTCAGTAAGATACTTCTCAAAATAACATCTAAAATATTACTGCTGAGATGGCTTGCTGAATGACATCATTTCTGCTCATCTGACTTCGAGTCCTCATGCAACCCCCCATTGCTGAATTAACATCTACCTGTAAACCTGCTCATACAAGTTTTTTGCTCAGATCTTTGGCAGATGCTGGAAGTCATAAAACAATTACATTCCTTCATGCTTCCAAAGTAGCAATTAGTTCATCCTAAAGACAATGCAGAAAGCTTCCTAGTACAAACTCTGTGTCTCTAGCTGCATTGAAACATCGGTATGGCATAGCCTATAAAGTAATTGTATTTCAGATATTTTTCTAAAGTTTGCTGGACTGAGGTTAACCTGTTATATTCCAGTTTCCATTGTTAAAATATATACATTTAAACAGTTACAATATTGCATGTACATTTCTGTTCTCTTCCAGTAGGGTACACTGTGGATACATTTTAAGCACAACACTTTACAAATACCATTTCAGCACAAACATCTGTACAGAGCAGTTTGATATATACATGACATACAGTCCTAATACATTTATAACACAAGCATCTTATATAAATTAGTTTGATATTCACAAATGACATAATTATTTACAAAATTCCAGTTAGCTGTGCTGGCAGTACATCTTTTCATCACAGTTGTCATTAGTATTATTGCTATTGATGTATCTGTTATTGCTGTGAATGCCATTGAGTATTGCATGCATAGTGCATTTATTACTGTGTCTTGACTGCATTTATTAATTCTGTCTTCGGATATAACTGTGTATTAATCTTATTTCCTGGCATATCATGTAACAAAAATATTGAAAAATATAGCACATTTAAAAGATGCATCCTGGCTTTGACTAAAGTCATGCGATTAAAGTTTGTTTTCCTAGTAAAGAGGCCTCTGGAATGTCCAGAAACAAATATGAAACATGACTTTTAAACACAAGAGCCCCATCTGCTAAACTCTTTTTCATATCTAAATTGAGTACCCTGTCTTCTGCACAGAAAAGAGGTGCCATAAACAATAAAACCACTGAGGTGATACATGAAACTGTATGCCATTCTGCTTCTCAGAAATTAAGGTGTCAAGAAGTGAGAAATGGGTAACAAATTCACAGGATGTAAAGAAAGTGATCACTGCAATTCTCTCCTTTCCAAGATGTGCTGTTAATCAAAGGGATAATGTACTGTGGTAAAATAAACAGCTAAGGCAAAAGCAGGATTTCATCAACTGCTGAGACAGAACAAAATAAATTCCAAGCCATCTCTATCCTTCAAAGATATTTACTGAAGTCGAACTGAACTCATTCAGCCATTCTTTTTTAATGACTTTCAGTCATTTGGCCATTCAGTCATTTTGAGGCAGTGAGGCAGACTTCAGACTTTCAGATATTTAATCGTTTTGCTCCAGCCATACTTAGATGCTGTTTGCTGACAGGGCTCTGATGAAGGTTTGATATAACTTTCTAACTCTGGAGAAGGAACCAAAGATGGTTATATTGCATCTTGCCAACTCTGGACTGGCAGATCAAAAATGGTAGATCCATTCTCAGTGAGGAAAAGTGGAGTGTGCCAGACAGGAGCATTTAACCAGAATTCCCTGCAAATGACCTGGACTTTAACCTATTAAAGCAGCCAGTATCCAGGTGCCAAGATGTATCACCTGTTTTGTGGATCTCTCCAAAGGGAGAGTGGACAGAGAAAGTCGAACTATTCCATTGTGCCAACCGAAGATCAAAAGACATTAATCCTGGACCCTTTCAATTTGTTTTGACCATTTGGTATGTTGTACGCCTTACAATACTGCCAGGAACTACTGTGAGTAATTTGATATTTTTCTGACTTTCATACTGTACAGCAAGTCATGTTTTATTAATAGATGTCAACTAGAAATTAAGTTAATAATTTATTTTCTATGCACTAATAAATCATTTTTTTATACAAAATTCAACTTGGAGCATGTTAGCCACTTTAATTTTGACTTGACTGACTGTAACCTGGAACACCAGAATTTGGAAAGGGGGACAAATAAGTACTGAGCCAGCTTTTTCTCACTCACAGACAGATGCACTGCTTTTAATATAAAATATTACATTTCAACCTAATTGTTGTGATAACACTTCCATGTTGCTGGCCCACTGCTTATCATTTCCTCTAAGTCTGAGAAGCAAAGCCCTTCACACCCTTTGACATCAAAGTTCAATAAGAAAGCCCCTTTAACTTTGCTTTTTATGATCAATACCTTAGCTTTATGAAACCACAGCTTGCATAATGAAGCACCTGTCTCTATTATTATTATTATTAGCAACCCTGTAATCCACTGAATGAGCCCTTTATACATTAGCATGAAGCTCAGGTAGTTTACCACTGAGTTCACTAACTAGTATTTCAAGAAAAGGTATACTAATACCACCCCATACTTCTTCTTCAAGACCTGCATTTCACATATTATCACACTAAAATTTGTTTCAATGTCTCCAGTCTTTGAATGAATTCTGGTAATCTGATCTTTTAAAATGGCTATTTCTTTGTGCAAGCATTTAATGAGTTCTTCATGACTGTCTACCATCTGTATAACAATGACAAACAACAAAACTGTAGAACCAGGTAATAGAGCAATACAGTGCAGAGGTGTCCACGAAATATTTGAGTGCTTTTGTCAGCTGTAGAGCCAAAAGACTTATTCAGAATTATTCTGAAGAAGTCTTTTGGCTCTACAGCCGATGAAAGCGCTCAGATAAAGTGATTTTGTGGACACCTGTGTACTGTATTGCTCTATTACCTGGTTCTACCTGTGTAATAGCATTATTTTGTTTTCTTTAGTACCATCTACTTGTCTAAAACTTCCTATCTCATTTTTGGCTTAGCTGCTTCTAAAGCAAAGCCCATTAGCACGGAAAACAGAAGATTATGATTCTCCACTGAAGATGTAAATTTCTGTATTTTGAAGCATGAAATGACTAGCAGAACCACTTAGCATCATCTTGCAGGAAAAAAAAATAGTAAAACTAAATTAGCTCTGTATATAAGTTGGGTAATGAAGTTACTGAATACACTGACACTTTCAGACTTGGACAACAATATGAATAGCAAAGTGAATTACCATGGTGATATCTTGTGTAAGAAAAATTATGGCACTTTGGACAGTGGATGAGATTTAGAACATTTTGCTACATTGTGGTTAGGGAATTTGTGTGATGTGCTGTCATACACACGGTGTGTGTGTCTACTTCAGAGACATACTTGCCACTAGTGGGGAATGCTGAATAGCAGTGTTGGCCATAGTACATGCTAATGACCATATAATGACATGCTAATGAGCGGCATTATTAAAATGAGTAGCTTTGTGTATGTACATTAGGCAAAAAATAAGATATTGTGATTCATAAATGAATAAATGCCATGCCATGGAGCTGCTTACCTTGTATAAATGAATACTTCTAAATCTCTGTCTTCCTGCTAAGAAAATTGGGAAAATGTTAGGAATTGCTGCTGTATCACTAAATATGTATATACAACAAGTCCAATTGCTGCTACCAGCCCTGTTAGTGTGTGATGTTATGTCAAGAGGTGCCATGTCATCCAGCTATACTTAACATTCTATAGACTCTATAACACTGATTATGGCTGTGGACTAGTATCTTGTGGATAGGGAGACCATACAAAACATTTTAGGCCTTATTAACATCCCCGAGGAAGTCATTGGGTACCTACAACTATAGATCCAGTACATATGTACTCTACATTAGTCATTGTGCTATTACCTCTGATAAATGCTGCCATACAGCTAGAAACTAGAAACAATCTCATTCTCCCTAGGATTAGTTGTTAAGGGCTGGCCTAAATCTTAAGACTGGTTATTTACGGCCTGCATTATAGAAAGAAGCAACTATGAGTAAGACAAGGAATTGTGCATTGTGACTCCACATTACTTATTTCTGCCTGCCAAGTTAAACTCCAGATACCATGCACAGCATTGTAAAATTTCTTGACCAAAGCTGTGCCATGGTGCAGCACTCACAAAATGATGGAAGGCCTAGCCAAAAGCTGTGCTGGACGTCAATGAATCAATGCATAGTGATCTGCATCACTGTGCCTATGACTACATTAATCTGCACCATGGCTAAGGCTTCAAATTGACTTTGCAGGTTCCTTTATGGACTCAATATTTCTATTCACAGAGTATGTCCATTCAAAGTAGCCTGAAGTAACTCACATGGCGTTAATAATATTTAAAAAGAATATACCAGTACTGAGTTCAATTCTCTCAGCACTCAGCTTGCTGGAACAGATTTTAAGTGACAGTAGATCATACTTTGCTTCAGATTAATTCAAAATATGTGTGAAACAAAATAGCATTACTTTTTATTTATTTTGTTTTGTAAACACTTAAATTATCACATAACACATCGGCACATACACATTACTACAAAAGAAAGGAAAAAACATGCTGACATTTTTTTCATTTAGCTATATTATATATTACATATATGTTTTCTTTATTTATAACAACTGTCATTTAGCCCAACATTACGTAAATCGCTCAGTTTCTGTCTTCTCTTAAAGCTCATTCCTCCTCCTCCTTAGCATTATCCTGCATGTATAATTCCCACAAATTTCATTTATTTCTATGTAATTTGCTCTTTTCCTTCATTAAAGACCTCACTTCCAGTTCTCTTATTTCTTACAGTATTCAATACTTCAGATTCAGCTGTTTTGTATTTTGATCTCTATTTTCTAGCAATTGATATTTTTGCAGCCAATAGTATTAAACTTAGTACATCTAGATAATTCAGATCCTGTGCCCAGATGAAAGGAATAATTTTCTTAGTTACAGCTACTTACTCCTCTAATATTTCTGATGGAGTATTGAATAGGGAATTTGTAAAATCGGCTAGTTCATTACACTTCCAAAAAACAAGTTCCCATTTATCTTTTTCTTCCCCAGTACACCTCCAACATTTGCTGCTTACCTGAGGAAAAATTCTTTGAAGTCTGCTTGGGGTATAAAATTACTGATGAAAACTCTTCCAAGCCAAAATCGTAAACCTTCTGGGCTTTGTTGCATAGCTGGAAGCTATACATATGTCCTCCCATTCTTCCCTTGCAAATTGCTTTTCCAGTCTCCATTCCCAATCTTTTCTAACTTCCTCTGATTAATTCTTATAGTTATCATGCAATGTTTTATATGCCCTACTAATTATCCCTTTTTTAACAGCAGCTTCTGTTCTAGATTTGACTGAAAACTCTACCAGAACAGGGCTTTCACTTAGGATTCCCATATCTCATTCTCTTTGCTGATATTATGATATCAATCCCTGACAGGGAAGTCAGTCTCTTTCAAGCAATCTAAATGTTTTCTTGGCCTCATCCCATTTTATAGTCTTTCTCTCTCTCTAGTTATTTGTTCCCAATACTTTGGCTCCTTTGCTGATTTTCTCCAGTAAATTCCAGCTCCCTCTTTCCTATTTTCTGTACCCTTATTTGCAGTCATCCCTATTGGCAAAATCTCCTTTCTTCATTCCTGTGTTGGTTTAGTTCTTAGAATAAAAATAAAACCAGGACAGGGAGCAAGCTGACTATACAAAAACAAGTACAAAATATTGAAAATAGTCAACACAAGTGGAGAAATGTCCAAAAGCAGAGCAACCTTTTAATAAAATCAGTCAAAGCAATAGATAAAATAGACGAGCGCTTTCACAACAAAGTCACTTCTTCAGATCTAAACATAACAGTCACATATCCAATTTAAATATTTCAATCAATTAGTCAATACTTCAATTTCCTGAGCTTAAGGGCCAGTTTTAAAGGGAGATTACCATTCAATCCAATGCTCTTATTAGCAGCTAGAGTAATTAGTAGTAGAATAGTTCTTAGAATACTTTCTGCAATTTTATGAACATAATATTTTGTATAGTTATTATTCTCCTCAAATATCTGCATCCAAAATTTCACTATTTTCTTATTTCTTGAGCCCTGCTTCTCCAAAATCCTTTTTTTACTTTGAATTGTAACCCCCAAAAACTTGAAATTGTCTAAAAATTGAAACGAGATTATATTAAGCTTGCTTTTATGGGTCTTTACCCTCTTTGGGTAATATAGCCACCACAGCTTTCTTCCATGCTGCTGCTGCAGCTTCCCCTCCTTTTAAAACAATATTAAACAAAACCTTCCATATCCATGTCACTTTCTTCCCTCCTAACTTACAAACTTCGACAGGAATACAATATGTTCTGGGAGACTTCTCTACAGATTGATTACTTATCACCATTTTTATCTCATCTCCTCCTATTTTAACTAGTAGATTTTGAGTCTCATCTTCCTCTAACCATGGCATAATTAAGTTTTCCATAAATATTTCCATTTATGCTGTTTCTTGGTTTCCACATTTTTCTGCTTTCCATAATTTTTTATAAAATTTCCAAAATATCTGTTATACCTTTATATGTTTTTTTTTTTTTTTTTTTTTTTTGCTGTTTTTTTTGTTTTAGTCTCCCTAAGTTTGGCTACAACCCTTTCTACTTTCTGTTTCCAAAGTCATTATGCTAAAAGATTTAGTGCTCTGGATTTGTTAAAAGTTGCTTAACAACAATCTTTCTAAGTGCATGTATGGTATCCAAATAATCCTTTATTTTCTCTTTAGTACTCTGCATTTGCTCCCCTTCTAGTTGTGTGAGTTTCCCCCTTTTATGCAATATATTAACCT
Source organism: Protopterus annectens (assembly GCF_019279795.1). Taxonomy (NCBI): domain Eukaryota; kingdom Metazoa; phylum Chordata; order Ceratodontiformes; family Protopteridae; genus Protopterus; species Protopterus annectens. The sequence goes on along the minus strand of NC_056731.1, from coordinate 1,114,038,975 downwards.
TTGTCAGCCTTTCTAAATAATTTCTATTACTTCTTAACCATGTCTCTTTCTCTTTTATTTCTATTTACTTTTTAAACTCCATTGTTGCACTATCCCACTCAGTTGCTATCACATCTGAATAAATTTATACGTTACCTTATAACTTTGCAATAATTTCCACTACCCATTCCTTGAATTCTTCTCTTTTAAACAGATAGGTGGGAAAGTGCCATGGTTTCATTTTTACTTCATTACCTTAAATTTTTATCTTAGTTTTTATTGGTGTATGATTTGAAATAGTTATTGGCCGTATATCAAAGCTTTCAATTTTATTTATTTTATTTTATTTTACTTACACTGATTTTACCAGAGAAGGGCACTGAGCAAAGCTAACCAATTAAAAACCAAGCCAGAGTGAAAACATTTTTCATAAGTTGCTACTAGTCATGTGGTCTAGTAGAGCATTAAGGAGCATAGCCCGGTTTCTCAAAGCACGGTCTAGGTGTCACATAATAAGCAAATAGAGGCTGATGAAATCAAACCCTGAACTATAGGATGCAAATTGTTATCATTACATAATTTCTGCACTAACTGCCAAACTTTTTTTCCATTCAGTTTAAAAACAACAGAGGTAGCATAACTGTAAGTATAAATATCATATATCTGTAGCTCACTACCTAGTCATGAAGGGGATGGTCTTAAGATTTGAGTAAACATGAAAATCATAACCCCTACTAGGTAGCCAATGCACTACAAAGATTTTCTAATTGATTAGTATATAATACTACACAGAGTGACACCAATTTTACACTAACATTATTTCTGAAAGCAAACATGTTCAAGAATGGATTTATCGAGGCCACCAATATGAGTATATGAAAGATAATTCTAACAGAAAAATGGAGTACGGCTAGGACAATTTAGAACTGGACAGCAAGGTTTTTAAGGGATGAAAAAAACAGTAAATGCTATTGGTTCATGTTGTTTCAAGGATGTGACCTCACATGATCAAAGTTGATACAAGATAGGGAAAAGGAGGAAACATAGATCATTTAAGATATGCTTAGTAGACAGTTATTTAGAATTAGTTGCTAGAGAACTGAGTTTTAATAAGCCACTGACCAAGAATGACAATGCAATGGAAGTAAGGATGGTCAGCCACTCCATATTATGTCAAATGGAACCCAAACTGATGACCCAAGACTGATATCAGACTCAACCTATAACCATAGAAGAAATAAAAAAAAACAGCAGTATTTTCAAGAAGATAGGACTGAACCAGTTTTGCTTCATAAAAGGAATGCAGACACAAATGGCCAGTTTTACATATCAAGAAGGATAACAAGTAATTTTCTAGACCAAGACAGATATGAGGGCAGGTGCTTGCTCAAACAAGGATGGATAAAGAAAGCCTTGTAACACTAAAAATCAAGCAATATGCTTTTGTTTTAGTATTACTGCGGTGGTGGTGCTGCGGTAGCGTTGTCGCCTAACAGTTAGACGTTGCCCGTTCGATTCTCAGTTAGAGCGTCTTCTGTGTGTCGACATGCATGAATGGGTGTTCCTTCATTGAAGGTTGTGCGTTAGGCCCGGCAAGCCAGCACGTAAAAATCTACTGCCAATCATTAGCGGACCGGAGTTCCGCTGTGGCGACCCCTAACCGGGAAAAGCCGAAAGACACAAACAATCACTAGCAGAAATGAAGCATGATGGACCTATCCATTTATAGAGGAGACCCAGAGATGCCACTTTTGAACTGCTGAGGAAACTAACTGCACAGGAAACCACAATGCATAGTTAGTAAAAATGTTATTGTATTATTATAGTGTATGTTATTTATTAGTAGGAAATGGGTGACATTTAGTCTGGTCCTCTGGGGCCCCCTAAAGTAGGCTACTGGAGTGTAGAGGACAAAGGATATATTTTTAAGATTTTTTATCTGTAATGGTTTGAATTTTCTCCAACCATAAGCAACTATAACTCATTTATGATAATCAAATAAAAATAGTAGTCCAAGACTTGTCAAATAAAATATTACATATTAGCAGGATGGGGGGGGGGGGGCAGTAAAGCATGAAAATGCTTGAGGAAGGAAAAGTTCAATACCTTTCATCACCTTTTAACTCAGGGAATAAACTAAGCAACCATGAATCAAACAATTTTTTTGGAGGTGAAGAGAGGCCATCATTCATTGTGCTATGTGGTCACTGCCTCTCCTTTACATCACTCTTTTGATTAATTGTGTAGTATATGAGTAAATCAGGAACTTAGCAAATTCATACATACACCTGCAATGGCAACATCTCCCAGATTTGCTCAGCAAGCATAATCATTACCTATAAAAGCCAGGATGAGGTATTACGGTTATGTGTAAGTGCAAGGTTTAGCACTTCATGAGCAGTACAACGTGCCATATAAAGCAGTGTTTGGGTTGTATTCGAATATTTTCTATGGCACTGCTGCCCTTTACTGTATTCTAAGTAAAGATTCCTCGATTCAAAATGTGTCTCAGCAATCTGGAGCCAGACTTGTTTTAATTAATTTGGTGTTATCCCTAGAGATATTCACATATAAACAAGCAAATAAGAAGCAGAAAAAAGTTTATGGATAATGAAAAATGCAAATGTCAAGTTAGCATTGTTCTTTTAGATCATTAGCTTATGTAAATGATGAAAATTTGATGACAAATATAGGCAACAGATAGTGGTCTAATAACAGAAGATGCTAATTATGATAATTATACTAACACTCAAATGAATGTATGCGCAGAATTGTGTTCACCGAGATGATATGATCTCAAGCCAAAAAATAAGGGGAAGAAAGCAATATGGATCGATGCAATTAGTGAGGTTTGACACTTTATCAGTCTATGAAAATGTGGACTACATATTAAGCTATGACATGAATACTGTCGTTTTTATGGTCATTATAGGTGGGATAGATTTGTTAAGAAAGATATATATATATATATATATGCCTTTATGTGAAGGTGTATGCAAATATTTACTAAGAATACTATAAATAAAGATGTAAGTATATGCCATAAGTAATAGAATAAATCCTTCAGAATGCCAAATTTTCATCTGCTCTTATCTAAGTGAACATAATGGTAATTATGTTAATAAACTATATACGTTAAGATGCCATTGTTGTGCTAAAAGTGTCTTTACTAATGGATTCTACTAACAATAAAATTTGCCTGTGCTTTTTTCTTTTCTAGGTTCATTTTCAATTCCTCTTCATATTCCTTATATGCAGAGAGGAAGATGGGACTTTGGAAGAGACTTTTGCAGGTTTTGGTTGACTATCAGCAGTGTCTGCTATGTGGTTTCTGCTTATACTGCTTTGCTTATTAGTTACGATCGATTTCTTTCTGTCACAAATGCTGTAAGTAAGACTTTGATATGTCATTTAATCCAAGTAATTAATGTCTAAATGAAATGTGGCTGGCAGTACCCATTAGATCAGTTATGTTTGTAACACAATTCATACTGTGGGAGTGGTTCTACAATGTATTATTTGAGTATAGATACATTAAATAAATCAGTTTGGAGTGTGCATATACAATGTATCTACTACTAATAGCTGATCCTCAGAAACACTGGCATGCTTAATGTTGACACACATTGACAAAAACACATTGACATGCACATGTTCATTGGCAAATCCTTGGAACACACAACAAAAACAAAAGGACCCTCCCATGTGGGGGCATAGCTACCCACATTCCCTGACAATTTTATATATATATATATATATATATATATATATATATATATATATATATATATGTTAATTCCAAGATTGCACAATCCCTGAGGCAAAAGGCATATCCCTACCCTGCAGACTGTGAAACTCACACAGCTGTTGTCCATCTACATATGTTAACCAAGGTAGATTGGTAATACACAGGTAAACCACATCAAAATTTGATTTAAATCAGGAAAGCCATATCTATCGATCTACCTGTCTGTCTATCCAGCATTATCAGCAAAACAGTGATACTGACTAATAAGCCAGGTCAAGCCAAACTTACATTATAGTTATTACTTTTCCCTTTGAAATATCCCAACAGCGATATTAAATAAAAATATTTCATATTGAAAAGTAGCACTGTTATATAGAGTACAACTTTTCATGACCATTGCTCATATTACTTATTATGTGATATAGTAAGCAAATGAATATTATTCACTAAGCATTACTACTGTATGCATAGTTACTATCTTATCTCTTCTGACATTGTAAAATTTATTTTAATTGTATTTTGCCTGACATTGTTGATATTGTATAACTTAAAAGATTTTGCTTGTACTGTATATACTGGAGCTTTTCTCCCTGGGCCTCTGCTGAAAAGGGGCCTTTGTGCTGAGCAAGACTTCCCCAGTCAACAAATGTAAAATAAATAAATAAACAAATAACATTTCTCTTTCTATAGATGTTAGGATGCAGAAGAATGCATGCTACATTCATTTTCTGTTGGCATATTCTGTGTTCACTGACCTTATAATCACACTCATCTCAGTGATTAAGCCATAAATACAGGCTGAGATATGCAGTTCAGTACAGCAAGGACTGAGGTTTTAACAGTGTTGACACACGTTGGGATTTGGTACAATAAATTCAATAAGGAAAGAGCTGTAAAGAATAAAAAAAAATAAGAAAATGTATCTTTGGGTTTTACATATCTCAGTAAGTCTTCAATGGATTTTATAGGGTCTGTCATTTAAGGTCATTTGATAAGAGATTCATAATTTCTCTATGGTATTTTTATTATGTATATAATAAGACTCATTTATGCACAAAAGCAGTTGATGGACATTCTCTGGTCTTGTCCGTAATGTGTAACATGTCTTAGAGAATCAATATAAGCCATCTGCAAGATGTCCACATTTATTTATTTATTGCCGCCTGATGACTGAGGTAAGTGAATTGGTTTGTTTACCCTCTTTAGTCAATACCTGTAATCATAGAATATAAAGAAAGAAAGAAAATGTTTTACAGCAAAAATGGTTAAAAAAATCAGTAGAGGTAATAGGCATACAAAATGTAGTACAGAGAGTACCTATTGACTCACATACAGTGAATGCACAAATACATTAGTAGTAGATCAAATCAGATTAAGGCAGACTTTATATTCATGCTATTGTCTAGTATTAACCACTGTCATAGAAGCAGATGCAGCTGGATTCTATAAGAAGATGTTCTTTAATGACATTTTTAAAACCTTTGGTAGTTTCTTGTTTTTTGACTTTAGTCAACATGAGATTTCAAGTTGCAGGCCCAAGTCTAAGAAAGGCTCCTTCCACCATAGCAGTTTTTAATCTTGGGTGAAGAAGGGAAAATAACTATCCTGGGAACTTTTGAGATTGCATGAGTTGTCTTGGAATGGCAGTTTCACTTTTTTTTTTGTTTTTTTGGATGGGGGTAGTAGCCTTGCTTTTAAATCCTGACAATTAGCATGCTTAAAAGCAGAATAACAGTGTTAGATACAAAAATACAAAAAGCCAGTTAGTGTTTTCTTGCAGTTTGCAGTGGTGGAGTAATGGCTCTGTCAGCTGGGTAAAGATTTTGTCTCTGCCATTTGCATTCTATGGATATTATATCCAGAATGGAAAACAAAGAAATAGAGACCATATTCTAGTGTATGTATTAATGGACTTTGTCAATTGAAAAATATGGCCTTGACATGAGAAGATGATTTATCCTGTAACACAATTTAAGTTGGAATAGTACATTATTATTTATATTGTCTGGGGAAAATGTAAAGGAAAGGGTTAGGTCAAGAATAAGGCCTAGGTATTTATATTTGGTGATATAGGGCAGCCGTGGTGGTGCAGCGGTTAGTGTTGCCACTTAACAGCAAGAGCTTCTCCGGTTCAGTCCTTGGCTGGGGTGCCTTCTGTGCGGAGTCTGCATGTCCTCCCTGTGGTCATGTGGGTTTCCTCCAGGTGCTCCGGTTTCCTCCCAAAGACATGCTGTAGGTGGATTAGACACTCTAAATTGGCCCTAGGTGTGAGTGCATGCATGTGTGTGCCTTCTGTGGAAGGTTGGGTGCTGGGCTGGCAACTCAACATCATAAAACTCCACTGCCAATCATGAGCAGACAGGTGATCTGCTGTGGTGGCCTCTAACTGGGAAAAGCCAAAAGAAGAAGAAGATTTATATTTGGTGACATTGGGAATAGTACTGGGTATTTTATATGAATGGGAGGAACAGTTTAGCTGAGAAGAATATCATATTAGTGGTTTTCCTGGGAGTGATTGGAAATTTATTTGAGATAGACTAGGAACAGAGTTGACTTAAGTCTTTTTTCAACTCGTTTTGCAGGTCACTGTGGGTAGTACTGACTTGTAGTATGTCATCTTCAAACCTAACTAGCATAAACTTTGATAGTTCAAGAGAGAAAGAAATCATTGACAATGAGATAGAAGTGGGTCTAATGCAGATCATGTGGGACTCAAGTGTTAAAAGTACTTACTGATGATATGGAATTGTGATTGACATGGAAGGATCCATTTTGTAGCTAGCTTTCAAACCAGGAACTTGTATTTTTCTCCAAAGTTAAGTTGTTTGAGCTTTTTGAGAAGGATAATGCAGTTGATAGTTTCAAACAAACATTTCATTTCTAAAAAGAGACAAGCTGATAATGTGGCCTTTATTCAAGCTGCAATAAATCTGTTGTTCCATCACATCATTACATTATTGCTTACACTATTTTTAAAACCTTATTTATTTAGAGAAAAAAACATGAAAAACAATACACACACACACACACATATATATATATATATATATATATATATATATATATATATATATATATATATATAAATATATGTGTGTGTGTGTGTGTGTGTGTATATATGGGTGTGTGTACATGTATATGGCAGTGACTTTGGTCAAAGTACCCAAATGAAAGTTGACATTTCAAATGCCAACATGCTACTATGCATGTTCCAAGCAGCAGCTCTGAAACATGCAAAAAAAAACATAAATAGGTGAAAGCTAGAGCTTGCCTACCTGTTGACCATCTATGCAGTTGTCCAAATTTTGTTGACAAAACAAATGTTAACCAAGCTAGATTCAACAAAATCTGTATAGAGCCATCTATCCATAGATAGATCATAGGATCATAGGAAATTACTGATATTATAGTATATATTATATTATATTACTAGTATTATATTCACTGATAGAACCCACTCAGTCAAATTAGGGGAAACCGCCTCTAGTAGTAGACTCGTAATAAGCGGTGTACTCCAAGGATCGATCTTGGGGCCTCTACTGTTTGGGATATACTTTTCTGAGGTGCAAGCCAAAACCAGTGGTCTGTGGCTGACCAAGTTTGCAGATGACTGCAAGCTGGGCACTGTCTTAAATTCCCCTAGTGATATGAACATCCCCCAAGAGGGCCTTACCCAAACTAATGACTGGTGCCAGATGCATGGCCTCAAACTGAATGCCAAGAAATGCATCATTATCCACTTTGGGGAAAATGTCATCCCCACTAATTATCACATTAATAACAATGTACTAAGCATGCAATCAGTCATGAGGGACTTGGGCACCCAGGTTGATAGCAACCTAACTTTTGACCACCAGGTTGCCTCCGTTGTATGGATGGCTTTCTACGTGGCCCACTTCATAAATAAGGGCATTTCATCCAAGAACAAGGAGGTCATAACATCCCTGTACTCCTCCCATATCAGACCCATTATCGAATACAATGCCCCCTTTGGCATGTACCTTGCCAAGCACATGCAGCAGTTGGAGAGACCCCAGAGGTTCTCGACCAGCAGAATCCAGGGTCTCAAACACCTATCCTACACAGATAGGCTAAAAGCCCTGTCCTTCTACTCAGTCTTATACAGACTGCTCAGAGATGAACGGTGTCTGGCATACAAGGTAATTTCAGACCCAGCCTTGATGGAGTTGCTGCATATCTGTAAGACAAACCCCACTCGCACAACCCACATGCAAGGCCTTAACCTGGTCTATGACTTTAATAGAATTTGTTGCGGGATAGATTTGTGTCCCAGAGACTCCCCCGTCTGTGGAATAGACTCCCTCTCCATGTCAAGCAGAGTACCTCTCTAGCCCTCTTTAAGAGGAACCTGGATGACTGGATGGGAAACAGAAAATATACCCCTGGGATCCCACTTGTGTCCCTGTTGGACAGGGGAAACAAGTGCTGACTTTGAGGGAACATGGGCGAAGTTTTAGGTTAGGCTTATAAGGGCCTCTGGGCCAATAGCCTAGTATTATCCTATGAACCTATGAACCTATGACTAGGCTATCGACCCAGAAGTCATTTTAAGCCTAGCCATTTCAACCCAATGTAATACCATACAGATATTAGTCAATCCCCACGATTGCATTTAGTATTGACTGCTCGTGTCCAGGAGGGTTGTGGGTGCTATAAGCAGTTATCACTCGAGAAGATCTATATAGATAGAGGTACTAGTCGATCCCCAAGATTGCATTTAGTATTGACAGCTCATGTCCAGGAGGGTTGTGGGTGCTATAAGCAGTCATCACTCAGACAGATCTGTATAGATAATGTGTATATATCTATAGATAGATCGATCTATTGAGATATATATATATATATATATATATATATATAGATAGATAGATCTATTGAGATATATATATATATATATAGAGAGAGAGAGAGAGAGAGAGAGAGATGTATAGTTATAGATATAGAGATATAAAGACATAGCTATAGATATAGATATCAGTTTAAAAATTCCTTGCTTTTATTAAAGGCCAAATTGAATTATCGAATTACAGATGTAGATTTCTAGTGTGGTGTTTATTTTAAAATGTTAGATGAGTCTTGATCACGCATCATGCAGTTCGTTCATTGAACCACAAATACTAGTATGACTTAATCATAATCTATGTGGGCATAAATGACTTGAGACATACCCCCCTAGGCTACATGAAAAGAGACATGATGGAGCTCTCGGACTATGTGTCCCAGGCTAGTATGAGCTTAGCACTGAGTAGCATTCTATGTCCTCCAAGGATGATGTTACAATATAAACAGAAAATTATTAACTTCAATAATTGTCTTAGAGTACAGTGTCATTCAAAGAGGTACTATATCTATCAGTCTGAGTGGATATGGTCAATAAACCACAGTGCTTTGCTGGGTATGGTCTGCACTTGTCCCATGCAGGTTTTCGTATATTGGCTAAAACCTTGTCCATCCCAGTACTGCTTTGTTTAGGCATTGTCAACCAGATAAGCCTACCAACATAGCCAAACTAGCTTAGGAAAATCTGAAGGTGTTAGTTCTCAATATCAGGATTCTAAATAAGAAACTCCAGTCCCTGCATGATCTCCTCACCATGGAGAATTCAGATGTCTGTGCAGTTACTGATACATGGATTAAAGCTGAAGAAAGCACCCCATCAATGCAAGACTGCAATGTCTTTCACACATTTAGACAAACTACGGCATGGGAAGGGATAATAGGTGTTGATGTCTATATTTATATTAAAAGCATACACACCTCAAGATTCTTCCATCAATATGACAGACTTGAGCTTGTTCATGTCCAAATTTTCCATACCATACCCTTGAAAGCTATAGGTCACCCTACATTACCCATGATAACCATAATACTTTAGCATACACACGTTATTGAATGCTTTCATCTAAAAGACTTCCTCAGAATACATAAAATCTATCCTACTCCTTTCTTAAATACAGACATTAATCAAAACCTAAAAACAATTAAACAATAAAATATTTAAAATACTTAAATAGTTTCCTTATTGGTGAAAGGCAAACACTTGAAAAATCTCAGTAACATCAAAATCTAACAAAAATTTCAATTTGCACTCTTATTTAAACTCAATTTCCTATATTTTATAAAAACATTTAATATTAATAGTTTCATTCAACCCAGGCTTTTTATCAGCACTGAGTTTAACTTGCCACAGGGTTTCCCTCTGTTCTAAATAATTTCTGAAATCCCCACCCCTCAGATCAACATTCCCAACTTCTAAAATGGAAAATAAAACTTTCTTATATTTGTCACATTCCAAGGAGTGTTTGAACAAAGCATTCCTAGGGTCTTTTACCTTGATGCTGTAGACAAGTTCCCTATACATTCTCTAATGGTACGTGTAGTCATGCTTATATAAAATGTCTGACACCCACTACAAAAACTAATATAAACAACTCCCTTGGTCTTACAATTAACATATCCTGGAACCTCAAAAGTTTGTTTAATATGATCCAGCAATATATAGGGCCCTTCAAAAATATATCTACAAAAATTACATATGACCACATTTGTGCATGCCCCACTTGTATGAGTACTGGGTAACAGAAGAACGAACCATATGATCTCTTTCTAGCAGTTTCTTGATGCTAAAATTATTCCTATAAACAAAATTTGGTTTAACACCTATTGCCTTAACCAAATCCACATTATCTTCCAAAATTTTAATTATTCTGTATAATGTTCCTAATGCCCCAACTATCCACTGTCATATCCAAGGTACAGACTGTACCTTAATTACCCTTCCCCTGTTTCCTGTTGGAATTAACAATCAAGGGAACCCTTAACAGAGGGGGTACATGCTCTCCCTCGTACTCAAAATTTTCTGACATAAATGTTTCAAGTACTCCCTATTGTATCCCCTATTGGAAAACATATTACTAATTAACTCTAATTCATCCAACATATCTGAGTATTCAGTAGTTATGCGACAGGCTCTAATATATTGCCCTTTGGGTATAGTTTTCCTGGTATGGGTCAGATGGTTTCTCTTGTGATGCAAATATCCATTGGTAAAAGTAATTTTACGATATATTCAACTATGTAACTTCTTCTCAATCTCGTCCCATCTCAGGGACACATCTAAAAAAACAACGTTACAACCACTACCCCCCCAACACAAGAAGAAGAGAAGAGAAGAGAAGAGAAGATATATATCTGGCACACCTCTCAACTTTACCAGATGTTTGCTGGGGGGATAACAGACAGGGTCATTTACTGGTGGATGCAGGTTATGCACTAGACCCGTGTCTGATGACACCCATCAGAAATGCACACACACCCACTGAAGAACATCATAATGAGGCACATTACACATTTACAGTGGTGATATGGTATGTGAAAGATGTATTTACACAATGTCACTGGAGGCAAAGCTCTCACATAAAAGTACTCCTAATGTCAATAAGGTTGTCAGTAGCATACATGCTGCACCCATCACGCACAATTCAAACCAGACATATCGACTCACATATGCTAAGTCACTTACATGTAACCTTCCTAAACCACAAAGACCTTCTAGATAAAGTACACAAAACAAATACCCTCAACAGCCCAAATTGCACTCTTTCAAAACAACACCCACATCAACACATAGAGCTACATGTCATGGAGTCTTACCTCTAAGCCCATAAGGCAAGTCACTACACAATCCAACATTCTAGTCATTGGAGACTCCATCGTGAGACACACTGATGTATCTCTGACTAGGCTGAGTAAGGAGAAAGTTACTTTCAGTTGTATCAGGGGCTAGGATCCACCACATTACACATGCACTCAGGTCATTGGACCACAATTACCAATATGACTCAGTCATAGTCCATGTGGGAGTTAATGACTTGAGACATACCTCCTCAGACAATATGAAGAGAGACATCATGGAGCTCTCGGAGTATGTCTCAGGCTGCTATGAGCCTAGCATTGAGCAGCACTTTACCTTCTTCAAGGATGATGCCACAATACGAACAAAAGATGATTGACTTTAATAATTGGCTTAGTTTCTGGTGTCATTCTAAGGGGGTGCAATATTTGTCAGCATAGAAGGAGATGATCAACAGACCACGTTGCTTTGCCAGGGATGGTCCTCACCTCTCCCAGCTAGGCTTTCGAATATTAGCTAAAACATTGTCTTCCCCCATAGTGCCTTGTTTAGGCAATGCTGAACTGAAAGTACTTCTGACATAGCAAATCAAAATCAAGAAAATCTAAAGGTATCTCAATGCTAGTCTAATAAAAAATCTCTACTCCCTAGAAGCTCTCTTTACCATAGAGAATGCTGACATTTGTGCAGTCACTGAAACATGGTTTAAAGCTGCAGAGAGCCCACCAACAGTGCAAGGTTATAATGCCTTCCACACAATTAGGCCAGCTACTTCACAGGCAGGGGATAAAGGTGGAGGCGTCTCTATTTACATCAAAAATAAATATACTTCAAGACTGGTCAAACAGGACAATGCACTTGAGCTGCTCCATGTCGAAATCACCATAGGTAAAATCCAATTCCACTTTCTTTCAAGGTATAGGTCCCTCTCTATGACCAAGGAAACCCATACCATGTATTTAAACTTATTAGAAACAGTAACCATCTAACCCAACACCATATTCATGGGTGATTTTAATTACTCCACTATTAACTGGGAATTCTATACAACAGCAAACGTACATACACAGAGACGCCTGGATTTTGTAAACCCAAACTCCCTGGACGAGATAGTCAATACACCAATTAGGGGTGCAACCATATTGGATCTGGTCCTCACTAATATGGGAGACTGCTGCACACCCCCTACTGTAATGCCTTCCCTGGTAAAGTCAGACCACAAAAGGGTCTCTTTTGAAGTAAAAATAAAACCTGAACCCACAGCTAAACATAGCATATTCAGGAACTATTCTAAGGCTAACCTGCTATTAAGTGAAAAACTGGCAAAATTTCAAGCCCTCATAAACCCTGAGAACACTGCTGCCTATGCAGAACTGTTCACAGAAACCCTGTACAAGCATGTTAATAGCAGCATAGAGTCAGCTGTACCCACCAAGAAGAAGCATAGAACTGACTCAAAAAACAAGCCACACTGGTGGAATCACAAAATCAATAGGCTGTATAACAGGAGGAAGAAAATCATGGCAAAAATTAGGATGTGCAGTACACAGTAGAATAAAAGTACTCTCATCAAACTAAACAAACAACTCAGAGGACAAATAAAGTCTACCAAAGCCAAATTTGAGGTAAGTTTGGCCTCCCCGACTAAGGACAACCACAAAGCATTCTTCATATATGTCCGCAACCTCAAAGGCAATACACAATTGTGTGCAGAGCTCATTGTAAATGGAGTCACCTATACTGAGCCAGAAGATATAGCAAACCACCTGGCTGATAAATTCAGCTCCAACTTTACCCTTATCTCCCCCTCAAATTTCCCTGAGGTAATATTATCAAATATAACTCCCTCTACTAATACTAGGGAACAGATCTTTAATGCTCTCTCTAAGACCAAGAGCACTGCATCAATGGGCCCAGACAATATGCCAGGATGCCTTCAAAATAGCATGAAACACGACCTATCAGGGCCTCTGGAATTACTATTTAACTGCAGCCTCCAAACAGGCTTTGTGCCTCATGAATAGAGAAAAGCAACAGTCATCCCTCTGAACAAAGGTGGGCCATCTACAGACCCTGGAAACTACATGGACTAAAATTAAATGCCAAGAAATGCATAATTGTATCCTTTTGGACATCATCCAACCCTCGTAACTATCATATTGACAGCACACCCCTTAGAGACGACCCAGTAGTCAGGGACTTAGGGACACACATAGATAGTAATCTAACCTTTGAACATCACATGCCTACGGTGGTGAGGAAATCATTCTATGTCGCGCAACTTATAAACAAAGATATGGCATTGAAGTCCAAGGAAGTCATTGTTCCACTGTATTTGGCATTCATTAGACTTATCATTGAGTACAATTCCCCCTTTGGTATGTACTTAACCAGGCATATCCAACAACTGAAATGTCCACCAAGGTTCCTCACTAAAAGAATACAGAGCATAAGTAAAATGGCCTATACAGACCGCCTCAAGGCCTAATCCCTATATTCTGTCTCCTACAAGCTTTTGAGGGGAGATCTATGCCTGGCATACAGAGCATTGTCAGACCCACTCTGATGGACCTCCTGCATACCCACAAAACAACCAGCACCAGAATTACCCATTCTAAAGATATAAACCTTGCCTGTTATATAAATAGGACCTGCTGGAGAGATAGGTATGTATCCCAGAGACAACTCCGTCTATGGAACAGGCTCCCCATCCATATGAAGCAGAGTTCCTCCCTAACCCAATTCAAGTGCAACTTGGACAATTTTATGGAAAACTGAAAATTCATCCCTGGTTTGGCAACTATGCCCCTAATGGACACAGGTAATCTGTAAATGGTTCATCTCCCAGGCCCATGCTTACACTTATCAAGGGTATCAGAACTTGTCAGAGATTTCACATGCATGGGTAGTCTTAAACATGTCCTTAAGGTCATTAGTCTAGTAAGCACCTATGAAGTTATGCTCAAAACAAAAATATCATAAAGTGTGTTTGGGCTACTGAAGTCACAGTTCTGGTGCCTAGATACATCTAGAAAAGCCCTGCATTGAAATAGTCACAGTATGTTCCATGCTACACAACATAATCCTGAGAAAACAGCTTTAGCAGGATCATTAAGGGGAAGGAGCACACATCCCACCAACAATGCCAAGGGTATCACAGGCAGACAAGGAGTCAGAGGTGGAACCACCAGCTGCTGTGGGTGTAGGGTGATATAGGCATGCTCAATATGCCCTCATATTGGCTAAGAGACAATGCATAGGACACTCAATCATCACCTAGGGGCCTAAAACCTTCCTTCTATGCACATACATATAGTAACATTAATGCCAGATGAGAACCTTTACCTCCCCATATATTAGCTGTGTACTGCTTGCATCAGACACAGTCAGCTCTGAACTAAAACTGTGGCAACTGCTGCATTTACAAGGTAAGTCTTGAACCTGGAGTGTATTGTGTAATAATATGAATAACTGGCATATCCTTGTATTCCATGACATGGAAATATAAGCAAAACGTGGGAGATTTGTACAGAAATTACCTTAACATGCGACAGGAGAGACTTATTTGACTTATATGTGTCCATTATTAAGTAGTAGGCTTCAGGCATTAAAGATTCACACAGTCCTACCTCTCAAACATACTGAGGATCACTGCATGCCCTCAGTTTAGCACCACACATTTGTACTGGAAAATCATTAAAGAGAGAAGTTAGAAAGTAATGCTACACATTGCAGTTTCAGACTTCACAGCCCTCACAAGACCATTCACAATAAATTTGGGAAATTGTGATGCTATCAGCTGTCTAATTTTCCAAGGTTAATATAAGTCAAAGGTACAATTACCAGTTCAACACCACAAATGTGGCTACACTAAGCACTAATTAAGCTATGCACCCTGAGCATCAGACGCAAAGCTTATGTATCCCTGAATCCAAAAGATAGAAAACTATGGCACAGTTATCATCACTTGGACAGAATACTGGGGGGGGGGTGGGCAGGAAGCCTAAGCTAACACAAAAGGTTGGTGAGTATGTGTGAGAGCAAGAAAGAGAAGCAGACAGAGCTTTGAATAAATCAACAAATGGTCGGTGAGACAGAATGAGTTTTAAGCTGCATAGCTGAACCATGTAACTTTTGTGTGTGTGTGTCTGTAAGGGTCCCCAGGTGAAATTGGTGTGTGAGTGCCTGCATGAACACACCTAAGCTCTGCGCTAGCTGTACATCTTGGTATGTTGGACAGGTGTGAGCCATGCATAGTAGAGATGGCAGTTCATCACAGTCGTCCCCAGACCACAAGAACTGGCTGTGCCAGGAGTTGCACTGACACATCCATGCCCACAGTCAAATGCACTGCTGCTACTTGAATGTGACTAATATATGCTGGATGAGCTCCCTTCAAGGGGATACCCAGGACCATGACCCCATGACCAACCATGTCTGGGTGTGGACAGCTCACTCACTGACAAGCTGTGGAAGTACTGCTACTATGGGAGTGTGATTGTGCCTGGCCACATTGGCTAACAGCAGATGATGTGGCTGAAATACACCCATAAGGATGCCATTCCCCTCCCAGCAGACATTCCATCACAGACAATGCTCATTTCATGACAGACACCGCTCGTTCCATCATCGACACCCCACATTCCAATGTGTCATTTGTCTGATCCACTGAAAAGGCAACACTTTGAAGGCAGCCACACATGTCAGCCTGTGCCACATCTACAACCCTGATCATTTGTCTGGAGCACCTATGGAAATGTGCCTGTGCCTCCATGATGGCCCTAAACATATGCTGAGTGGCACGGGAAGAGACACCTGTATCAAGTGGGGGGTGGGACAGCAGGCCTCCTCTGAGCACCCCAACAACCCTCCTGTGTGGCACCTTGTCCACACTTTGGCTATGACCAGAGACAACAGGCACTGAAGCTGCAGCAATCACACTTCACTGATTGCTTGTCTTGCCCTCCACCTGTCTAATATCTGTGGGTTCACTGGAATGGGTAGGCATAGTCCTACTTGCTGTGTCCAAAGGAATTGCAGGGGATGGCTGTATGTTAACCTCAGTGTCAGATTCAACCTCTACAGCCCCTGACTGTGCCTTTGTTTGGCCATCATCATCAGAGCCTGCTGATACACTGGCATCAGGTGGGAGAGGTTCCACACTTCCACTGTCATGACCACCCATTATGAAAAGCAACAAACACAGGAAAAAATTACTACCTAGACTACTATAGTCCAATATATGCTAACAAACTAACAGTGGTGCCAATATTACAGACAGTACAGCAATACACACATCAGGCCTGACATCAACATCACAAGAAAAAATATTTATTTAAATTGCTCAACAGTGCTGACATAAAAATGCCTTACCATTTGCAGATGAAAGTCTCCTCTGCAAGCCAGATGGTCCTGGAAGAAGTTAAACAAAAGGTAAGGGCAATGTCATCACAATTAGCAGTAAGACAGGGGATAATACTTTTACCCCTTTGCATGTCCATTAACTATACTTTCAACAAGAACTTGGCTGACAACTGCAACCTAAGCTAATCAATCAGAATGTGTTATTAACTGTAGCAAACTTTATTCCACCCCCTCAAAAAAAAATTTCTTGTGACACAGAAGTAACGTATTGATTTCAATTGTTTGACTATATAACAGTATTTAACTGTTGAGATAACAAAGACTACCTAGAAGCAGCTCCTGGCACATGCTGGCACTCCCTGACACTGTAGCACTGATGCCCAGTACAAGCTGTTCTGCACCCTCCTGGGAGATGTCTGGATCCCAGAATGTGGCCAGGAATTCTTCATTCTGTGTTAGTGGTGGCTCCATAGCAGGCCATCCCCCCAGCAACCATCTAGTTATGACACAGTGTAGCTGCTCTCCTCCATGCAGATGTGATCATGTCAGTGGCCCTATGCTGCACCTGCTCATATGTTCTGTCATGGCCACCCATGGCATTCACATCATCCAGAACCTGGTGCCAAATTCACATTCTGCATGCCATATCTCCCTGTCCGCTTTAAAGCAGGAAGACACCAAGTTGTCTAAAGGCATCCACTATCACCTGATTTTCAGCTTCAGTGAAGGGTAGTCCCTGAGGACTGACATGTCTGGGTGGAATACTCCTAGGTGTCCTAAAATACAGCAGAAGGATAATACACATAAGGATCACTTAACTACAAAATAACTGTTCCCATGTAAAACAGAAAAGGTAGCCTCTTGGTATTACTCACTGGAGAAACAGAAAACAATCTAGAGATGTGAAATGTAAACAATAGGCTGGATGCAAAAAAAGGAGAGTAACAATAGCAACATATCCTTGTTTGTGCCATAACAGTAACTCAAGTTTGCCCCCCCCCCGATAAGAACAGGCAAATGACACATTTTGCTAACAAACCATCTTTGAAATCCTAAAAGTGCTATCAAAGGAAGTGCCCCTGAAACATCTGCACATATTATTCACAGATCATTCCATTTTCATGTACTGGCAATCATGTACACATGTGAAATGCCTTGAAAAACATGCCAGTGGTATCATTACACTTCTAACTAATACATACAGATAAAAATGTAAAAGCTTTTACTTCAGTTTTTTCTTAATTACATTCAAGCATATAGAGTATGTAGCTGACAAAATGCAAGCATACCTTCTGAAGTTCGATAATCCTGTGTGCAGATATATCCCAAAGAAATAGCACATGTTCAATCTTCTCCACATAAACAATCTCCTCACCATCAGTTTGCCTAGCTACATAGTTGTCTTTTTATATGGTGTAGAATCAGAGTTGTTAGCATGATGAATATGCAAATGAGGTATGAACCAATTAGAATTGCTGAATCCCAAATACATGGATCTGTGTAGGAAATGTAAACATAGTGCAGTCCCTCCCTCAGCATTTGTTTTTAATGTATTGCAACTGTGAATGATTACTGATAGGGAGAAGGAAAACACAACAGCACTGCAGGTTGCCTTACATCCAGTGCATGTGTCAGGCTAGAACTACAAAGTGTTGGATGTAAGATTGGAAATGTAAGTAAATAGCACATGATTCACAGGTTGCATTCAGTAACATCCAACTTGCCCTTCATTTGTTGGTGACTGCATATGATATTATTTCCAGTTAATATTCTCACACATTTTAAGGCCAATGATATAGAATGGCTTACACACTGCATGTCTCAGATTACTGTTCAGATTACTGAAGAATGACTAATAAACACAGACAGGTAAGGCAGAGCTGTATATTTGCAAGCAGTAATCATAACAGGTTGTATGACCACTAACTGCACACATCCAAATATAATAAATGCACAAATAGTTGTATTTTTCATATTACTGTTGATGATGTTGCAGTTGGTTGTGTGCAGAATGATTTCAGTTCCTTGCTGTAAAGCTGTGTGTATGGCAAAGAGGGATACGGCACCCATCCTGTGTTCTGAAGGTTCATTGGAGTGAGAGTTCAAATACAGATCTCTGTAGACATATCTCATGTGAACCATCATTCTCTAGTATGTATGTCATAGACCGATTTTCCTCATTTCAAAAACTTGTCCCTTTTTTGTCTTTTTTCCTTTTTCTGTCTTGTTTCTTTAATTTTCTGGACAAGTGTTTGCATGATGTAGTGCATTGAGCAAACACGGGAAATGGAGAAAAATGAATGTCGGGTTTGGCTGCGCTTATCTCATTTGCATGAAGTGCAGCTGTCTGCAAACTAGACAAGTCAGCGCACCCAGGAAGCAGACAGGAGCCAGGCAATTAAAACTAGAAACTGGATATATTCTATTAATTCTATTGGGCACTGCACAATCCCTCCAAATGGCATTGTGCAGTGGTTAACAGAGAGACCTTAACAATGATTAGCAAACTGGGGAAACTCAGGTAACTAGGCTTGTGGCAGCAGGTGTATGTGTAGCCTTGGAGTACAGACGGTCCTGGGTTCTAGTATAGTGTTTGCAGCCTTTCTTTTACTGTCGTGGCATTGCAGTTTATAGCAATGAACTGAAACACAGACAGCAGTTATTTCAACTTTCTTGTGGCAACAGGTGTTAGTGTAGGACTGCCATACACATGGTTCTGGATTCTAATACAGGATATTCCATACACTTATATTGTTGTCCTACTTCCCATTATTTTCAGTTTCACTTATAACACTTTAGATAGTGGCATTGATATTAATTAAAGTTATGTGGGATGAGACACTATTATTGTGTTAGATTAACCTTCCAGTTACAATTATTGCATTCCTCATGCTTGGCACTGCTGCTCTCTACTTACCATCATGCAAACACGTTGCATTCTAGTAAATGTGATAAGTGGAACTGCTTGGGTGTGCACACTTCAGTAAATGCAATAAGTGGAACTGGCAGGAAAGCATCGGTCTCCATTTCTCTAGGTCTTCTGGAAGACATAGTTGGCATTAGTGGGGAAGGTGCAAGGTTTAGGGCACAGAGGTGGTGTGTCCAGGATATTTATTGGACTCCTAGTAAAGGACCACAGTAAAGGCTTCTGCAGGGGGACTATTCTGGCACCCAATGCATGTTTGAGGCTTGGAATAGATTATCCAGGCTGTATACAGTGCCTCTAGTATCCTGTACACTGGAGATCAATGTAGCCATCATTTTAATGACATACACAAGAGGAAGAGAGATATTCTCAACCATTGGTTGGAGGAATTTAGGAGTGTGGACATCCCACAGCTGTGTAAGTATCAAATAAAGAGAGTACTTGTAAGACTTAAAAAGCTGAATATAGGCAAGACTGGTATGTATAATAGTCTTCTGTTCTTTTTTTTCCACAGTTGCCAGAGATCAGAGGTTCAATGTTCGGGCCCACAGGGCTAGCTTGGAAGGACTGAAGGAAGCAAGTGGTATGAATACATCAGAAGAGAAGTGTTATTGTAACATTAAAAGTTAAATATAGCTTTTTGGTGTTCTATAGAGTTTCAGCAAATTGAGCATGTATATCCCAACTGTAAAAGCAAGTTTGCACACATTAGTCTGTAGGACAAGTCAATTATAAGAGTCCAGTATTAGACTGTAGTCAGAGGTTGTCGGTTCAAATACCACAATTCACAACACTACCATACTGTTATTTCTTCAATAATATTTACACTAATTTAAAACCTTCATGCCAGTGGCACAAATGCCATGCTGTAAACGGTACTCTGTATAATTGGAACATGCATGAGTGCAATATATGCACATTCCAATGATTACTTGCAGCAAACTGTAGTATAGTGTGTATATGTTAGGAAGTATATTTAATTGTAAAACCTGAGATAGAGTTGCATTATTTGTCACATACAATGGTACTAATCTTATCTCCTTTTTCTCTCACCCTGACCCTTATCTGTCTCCTTTCATTTTCATTATTTTTATTGTATTTTATTTTTAAAAAAAAAAATATTTTTTTATTTTATTTGATTTGATTTTTTATAAATATTTTAAATTTTATTTTTGTTTTATTTTATTCAAAATATTTTTATGTTGTTTTTACTTTATTTTTATTTTTTATTTTTATGTGTCATCAAAATGTGTCAATGTCATCCATGTGTACCATATCACTAAATGCTCCACAGCACAGTGGGGTAGGGTAGCCCCAGTGGATCAGCTTGCCCCCACTCAACTGTCTCCAGCACCAATGCTCAGCATGTCTGGGAGTCAACCTGGCAGCACTGCATCTGCTGCCCCTGCACTACCTGCACCCTCAGGTAGTCCTGCCCCGGAGGCTGGTTCAGTGGTTCTCTCTGGGAGCAGTGGCAGAGATCACCTGCACTGAGTTGCCAGCTTTGGTGTGTAAAGTGGTTCACCACACTATTGGTGCATGCTATGTTGGATGGTTCTGAAGGAGGAGGAGTAGGAGGAGACATCAAGCACTCCAGCTACCTGTGGAGTAAGATGACAGTGATGAAAGTCCAGTGGGTGAGGACTCGATTCTCACTGTCTCCAAGCTTGATGGTCATGGGCCTGGGTTGTCCCTACCCTCACTCCAATCATGGTGTCTCCGAACCTTTTGTTTCCATCACCATCCTTGTCTCTAGTCTTGTTTGTCTTAAATTGCTTCCTGACCTACCAAACTTACCTGAGTCACATTTTCCTACGTCTCTTCCCCAATACTCCTCTCTCTCTCTCAAATAAAAAAGAAATGGGGAACTGTCCCACAAAAAAAAAAAGCATCCCATACATAGCTCTCCATTTTGCACACACATCTTTGTGACACACTAGATTTGGTCCAATTGGCTATACAACATGATTGCCTTATGGTCACCCTTCTCTCTTGAGGTGACAGTCCAAATTCAGTTAATATTCTGCAAGTATTTTCAGTTTACACTGTTAAAGAAATGGATAGCTATGGCTCTTTCCTACCTCTTTCCTGCACATTCCTGTACTGCTTTCCCTTTGTTCTTCACCCTGCTTGCTCCCCATTTAACCACTTTCCTAGCTATCCCATTTTAACAACTTTAACCTGATCAAAAAATAGAATCCCACACAGCACACTCAAGTAGCAGAATAAGCAATGGATCCCTTCACTTTTTGGGTTCCACATTTGTGGAGAGGTGTGCATCATACAGTAATATGCAGAAATGGTAAGAGGCAGCAAACTGCTGTGGTTACCTCCATCCAATCCTGCTTAACCCTGTTCCATTATGCCAACACACAGCAACATATAAAGAATTCATGTCATCGCCTTAACAGTGTTTATGAAAAAAGTATTTAAAAGTATTAGATACACCTGGATTCAAACCCAGTACCATTTGGGCCCAAAAAGAAATGTATCAATACATTAGCATGTGCTGCCACAGAGTTAATTAAGAAGCAGGTGTGTTTCATACACACAACACTAACTGTCAGACTTTAACAATGTGGGGCGCATTTACACACTATTTAGCTACGGACAAACATGTGCATCTCACATGCATATAGACTTTGCCAACTGTCAAGCAAACCTGCTGCTTGACGCATTATGGAAAAGTAAATATTATTATGTATTACTTGCGTTTACTGTCCATTTCCTCTCTATGATGTGAAATTCCATGTGGAAATATAACAAAAATGAAGGCCCTAAGTAACATATTTACAATACAGCTATATGTTGCCACCCCCTCAAGCTCTGCAACCCTGGTGTCTCAGTACTTTTTTCACACATATATCAACTACATGACAGAAAGTAATATCAAATGTTGTGTAATATGTAAAGCGCATCAATCTGGAAACATGCAGAACTACAGTTATTAACCTATAAGCCTTATCTGCAAGGCTGGGGAAGGAATCAGTATGGACCTTTTCCAGAGGGACAAAGGTGACCTTCAATGCACTTGAACTGACCTATTTTGCTTTTGTCAAGGGTAGATCCTGTTTCTTAAACCTTGTGGAGTTCTTTGATACTGACCCCAAAGACCTGGATGAGGGATAACAGGACATACTACCTATGTTGAGTTATCAAAGGCCTTTGACACAACCCCCCATTCATGTCATATAGTGGAGATCTCCCATCTGGAAAGTAAGTCATGCATTACTAAATGGCTACCTATGAACCTATGATAGCCAACTGTCTCACCAACAGAACACACACTCTCAAAGTTGGGGACTGCACCTCCACCACTAGCCCACTTATCAGTGGAATACCACAGGGATCTGTGCTGGCCCCTCAACCATTTGGAAACTACTTCTCTAAAGCAAGGGAATCTGTAGTTGGCCTGTAGTTTACCAAGTTTGCAGATGAGTGCTATCTGGATGAACTCATATAGAGACCCCCCCAAGGACGGTAACATATTACAGAAAGGGTTGACACAGACAAATGATTAGTAGCAAACTCATGCACTGAACTTTAAAGCAAGCAATGCCTCATTGTCCCCTTTGGCAATGAAGTACCCCCACTAATTATGATATACATAGCACTCCTCTAAGTTTTGTTGTGAGACTTGGGAACACATGTTGATAGCAATCTACACTTTCAACACTATGTGTCCATAGTGGTGAGACACACATTCGGCATTGCACACCTTGCACATATGGAATTCTCATCCAAGACCAGAGAGGTCATAGGTCTACTATACTCTACCCTTATCAGACCACTAATTGAGTACAATGCTCCCTTCTGTCTGTACCTCCCCAGACAGCTGCAACAATTGTATAAAACACAGATGTTTGTGACTGGGAGAATCCAGGGCCTACAAATATGACATACATGGAAAGACTGAAGGACCTGACACTGTACTCAGTATCATGCAAGCTCCTGAGAGGTGTCCTATGGCTGGCCTACAAAGCAGTATCAGACTCTGCCCTATTGGAAATGCTGAACATCTGCAAATCAAATCCAACAAGAATAACTTGCTCCAGGTATTTTAACCTAGCCTGAGACATAAACAGAACATGCTAGGGAGACAGATATATCCCCCAGCAATTGACACTCCTCTGTAATAGGCTTCCACTGAGTGTGAAGAAGTGCTTCTTGATGAACCTATTCAAGCACAACCTTGACAACTGGATGGGTGATTGTAAATTCAGCCATGGGGTGGCACCTATGTCCCTCATGGACAAGGCCAGTTGGTGCTGCTCACAAAATCTATCTGCTAACAAAGACCATCTAACTATGCTAAATAAGAGTAGTTGAGTTTTTACACAGCTAGGCTTGTAACCCTAGGGCCATTAGGCTAGTAGCCTCCTATGAACCCATGAAGCTGGGAACCTATTCAGACCTCCCAACATCTTGTCTCTAACATGGCCTGTTGATGTCATCTACTATAAGTTGACCTGTACTCTTGTAGCACTTGCATAAAGTACAGTGTTCTGTATTATGTGTACTTAAATAGCTAGGGGTTCTGTTCTCACTTTAGTAAACTGTGTGTGTGTGTGTGTGTGTGTGTGTGTGTGTGTGTGTGTGTGTGTGTGTGTGTGTGTGTGTGTGTGTGTGTGTGTGTGTGTGTTTAGACAGAAGAACAGATGTGTATATTCTACAGTTACTGCTCCACTGTCATGGATTGACAGTATTTTGATACTTGAACATGCCTACACATCCATTTCATGCAGGCCTCCCAACATCTTGTCTCCCATATGGTCTGCAGATGTCATTTGCTATACATTGACCTGCACAGTTGTAAAAGTCAGACTTGTGCCATGGTACTTGCATAAAGCACTCTGCTCTGTAGTCTGTGCACTTAGGTAGGGATTCTGTTCTCACTACAGTCAACTGGGTGTGTGTGCATGCGCTCTTGCTTGACATTACAGAGGGCATTTTACACCAGCATGTGGGAGACTTTCATTAGCATATTCTCTTCAATAGACACTACTGATGTCATTAACTATATCAGGTCTATGGATATGCAGTACTCCCACCAGGGTAGGGTCAGAGACTGACCTGGAGGCCAGGCAGATGTCACCTCATCCTATGTAAAACAAATTACAGTGATGTGGTGTTTAATCTATCCACATACATCATGGCATGTTTTGTAGGCCATGTGTTTTCTTCATGAGAAAGTCCTGTGGTCTCTCCAGCTGATGCATGTGCCTGGTGAGGTACATGCAAAAGAGAGCATTATACTGTATTAGTGTTCTGATGAGGTTTGAATAGAGTGCTGTCATACAATCCTAAGATCTGAATATGATGGCATGGCTTACGATGTACACAACATAGGCTTTCAATATCAGTGTGGACACTTGGTGGTTGAAGTTCAGATTGCTATCTACATGTGTTCCCAGAGCTTGCATCACTGGGTTTCAGCATAACAGGACTGTTGTCAATGCTGTGATCAACATGGAATTCCACTTTTCAGACTGAGAATATAAAAAAGACACATTTCTGTTTTTATTTGTAGATCATGTGGCTTTGTCATCAATTTGTCTGTTCTACCTCCTCCTGTACTATGTTATCATTATTGGTGGACTCAGTGATTGCACCCAATATGCAAGGATCAGCAAACTTGGTAAGCCAAAGGCCATATATTTTAGTCTGAACTGTGGAGAAACAAAATCTGAACAGTGAATGGTCAAGCACAGATCCCTGGGGTTTGCCAGTGGTGACAGCTATACTGGTACAGGTTGATTCACCGACTTTCACAATATGTGTTCTGTTGGTGAGCCAATTGGTTACCCATTTATTGATGTAAGGATTGATCCCCAGCTGGGAGGGTTTCTCAATAATACCTGTGTGGCAGGGATTATGTTAAAACCATAGGCCAGATCACTATAGGCAGTATTGCACTGTCATACTTTCATCTAGGCCTATCACATGGAATCACTGGGATGTGACAACATCACAGATCACCTATGGAATGACTCAGGACATACACCCTCATGATATGGTTGAATATGTACTTCAACACACCCTCCACATGGGCTATGTTCTCATAGAAGGGTGAACATCAACATACATCCACCTGAATTGGTGGGACAGCACCTGATGCATGCATGTATAGAGACATCCTGACCTCAGCTGTGAGGTAGATCAACATGTCATAATGGACTTCTTCTAAATGGACACTAGTAATATTCCAGCTGTGTGCAACAGACCCTTGTGAGTTGTTAATTCTGCATCATGTCTGTTACATCTGATAGATTTCCTCAAAGAGATCATCGAGGGCATGTATGATGACAGCAGTATCTCCTTGTGGAACTTAATCAGGACAAGGCATCTGACACAAATCCACACTGACATACTCAAGCAACATTGTCATATGCAGCTATAAACAGCTATATCACCAAATGGGTAGACCAGTGTATCATATATGTGACATCTCACTATGCTTGAAATGTGTGAAGTGACCTATATCTCAGGTCCAGTGATCAGATCAGTACATCAGGGCTGTCTGCTAGGCCTTTTCCTGTACATTATTTAAGTGATGGATATCGCAGATGACATACACATCCTGTGTCTAAACAGCTGCCTGAAGGCTTACAGATTGTGGGCAATCATTGACTCCAACTGTGATATTAATATAATACAGACAGTATTGACACATACCAAAAATTGCTGCAGTTCATGCACCTTTACTACTACAGTGTGATATTTTGCATTACACTCAGATTACATTGGGGGTGCTTTGGTAAACTTCTGCTCAATACAATAATAGCATAAAATACTTCCACGTTGAGTTGTCAATGCATCAGAAGTAAACACCCAATTAATTTCTCTAGAATATCGAAGATGTTTTATCACAACTTATGACCCCCTCCCAGTTTAGCCTCATGGGCAGTAAACTGTATAAACAGAAGATAAAGTTGTGTATGAGTAAAGCAGCTGAAATGACTAGCTAAGTGCATTTTGTATTTAAGGGTCATGTTATGACATTGTGATAACTTTGCTATAATAGCTTGTAGAGTAACTGAGAAATTATTCTTTATTGCTTTGTATAATCAGTAGTATGATGCAGAAATTTGAATGCTGGGGCTTTTTCTTCTTATTTAAAAAAAAGCAGATTTTGTAGTTTTTCAAGCTGATGAACTCAGTATCTATCAGAATCAGATTATTTGATTGTCTTATAAAAAAGCTGTACTTTGTTATTTTTATATGTTAAAGAAAGTTGTGCATATTTTACATGGTCTGCTACATTTGAAATGTTCTTGTCTACTTTCTCTAAAAACTATGAGGTTGTGTAAAATAATATAAAAGTGTGATTATTAATATACCTTGTCAGAAAAAATCTCATATGAATATCTTGAAGCACTATAGAAATATTAAATCGCCTGAGCTGACAAAAGTTGCTGTAAGGTGTACACATGGTTAAATGATACCTAAAATCCTTAGGGACCCAACATCAAAATCCCCTGAGATTCCAGATTCCTGTTTTAGGGTTTGTAAAAAGTGAACTGTATCTGAATCCAGGTCTCCTATTTACTCTGTCAGCTCTAGCAGAGTTGGTTACTACAGACTCCTCCAACTTTATTTGTGGAATGTTGTGGATGGAGTAAAAGTGTTGGGCCTTTGGAACAAAAAAAAAAGATAGGCCAAACACATAAATAGCAGCCCTACTGCAGTCCTTTTGCATGAAAGTGTGCAGCATCGTGCTTGATGGTAATGAGCTATTCCAGGGGTGAGACATATGCTTATTAACAATGTGATCTCCCCCAGAACTGCCTGTGGTAAACTATTTATACAAGAGAATTATTCAGACAATTGTTTGGCTGTGTAAATTACCATGGTCTCTACTGGCTGTTTGTGATAACGAACATGGCCAAAAGCAGTATTTGTCCATTGCAGTAAAGGTAAGTGCTGTTGAGTTTAGTGGTCTGGTAGTGCTGGGGGTGTTTGTTGTGTGTGTGTGTGTGTGTGTGTGTGTGTGTGTGTGTGTGTGTGTGTGTGTGTGTGTGTGTGCATGTGTGTGTGTGTGTGTGTGTGTGTGTGTGTGTGTGTGTGTGTGTGTGTGTCTGCATATTTGGCTGCATGTGTGATTGTGTGTGTGCGCGCACATGTGTATGTATGTGAGAGTCTGCATGTGTAACTGTGTGTGTGTGTGTGTGTGTGTGTGTGTGTGTGTGTGTGTGTGTGTGTGTGTGTGTGTGTGTGTGTGTGTGTGTGTGTGTGTGTGTGTGTGTCTGCAAAGTAGCAGTAGGGGTTTAGTGAAGGAGTAGATTGGGATGGTTGTAAGAGAGAATGGGTGTGTGCCCCTGACTGTGATTGAGTAGGGAAGGGGCTGTCGGTATGTTTGTGGGCTGGGGTGGCTGTCATATGTTTACACATCCCTAGACTAATAAGCAAGGCCTGTAATATAGGGTTAGGGGGAACACTAGACACCAGGAATACTCTATATAGCGGGTCTTAAAAGCACTTAATTAAAAAAAATACAATGTGGAGTGGGGAGACCAGTAGACAGCAGGGATACTATAAATAACATGCCTTAAAGGCACTAAAAAGGATTCCAACACTGTACCATCCTACCTATGATATTAGTCCTCTGCTGTAGCACAGCACACTAAAGATGAAATGCAACAAACTCTATACCATTACTACAAGAAACATCAGCATTAACCTACTGTGCTGACTGGTAAGATAGTACAGCATGGGTATTTGTAACATACACTGATGATATTGGGCATTATTCATTCTCTTCAAGAGTTCATGAGTTACAAAGGAGAGGGACAGGGAACTTAAGACATACCTCTCAACAACATAGCACCAGAAAACAAGACACAGCCAAAATTAATAGTGGGAGAAAAAGAAATGACCAGAGATACATTTTAAAATGTTTCCAGCAAACGTAGGTAGTCACTAGAATAACAGTTTTTGCACTAACATGCATTTACAATAGAATATGAACTGTAAAGGTGAATGACTGGTATTCATGACCGTCTACAACCATCAGTGATTTAATAAGCCAGGAAAAAGGAGACATTAAGGACAATCTGACCAAATAGCATCAGGTATTGTTTATGTGTGTGTGTGTGTGTGTGTGTGTGTGTGTGTGTGTGTGCACATGAGAACGTGTGTGTGTAAATGTGTGCACATGAGAACATGTGTGTGTGTGTGTGTGTGTGTGTGTGTGTGTGTGTGTGTGTGTGTGTGTTTTTGAATGTAATGTGTGCATTGTGTGTTAGAGAGTGAATGGGAGGGTGGCTGTGCATCAGCTGTCTCTGTTAACTATGACAGAAAAATGTTGATCTACACTCATAGTAGTTTACAGCATTTTTTGGCATACAAATTATCCTGTAATGAAGTCTTTTCATATTGTAGCTAAAGTGTCTCTGAATACGATAGTGCCGCATTGTGAAAACAGACACTTTTTTTTTTTACAGTAGCCCTTAACCCAAGTGCTGGAGTTCTTTCTCTGTTCCCAGCATTGTTATTTGACATTAGGGTAGAATTCATGTCAGAGTGGCTGTTTGTAAATTAACAGAGAGCAACTTTTACAAAACAGTCCCCTGAAATCAAGCTTTCCTTTCTGTTCTGTGTGAAATAAACTAAAGCTATCTCCCAAATACATATATAATGTGGATATGAGTTTATTGTCTCTATATAAAAGCTATTGTTTCATTCTTCATATATTTTGAGATATGAAGTGTCACATTATTTGTTTTCATTAAAAATCATTGCAGCTGAACTTTTGTCTTCTTTGAGGATAGATTCCCATCCAGTGTTTTGTATATAATTAGATCAGTAACTTTCCTTGAAAGTTTCATAAAATAAGTAGACCATTTTAGGAAATATAGGCTTTTAAATATAATGATAAACAAAAAGACAAGAAAGAAACAGTATTTTGGGAATAAACATTTAAATGACCTGCAGTTACAGGGGTGAGATGTCTCATCAGTAATTGCAGTTTCTTCTTTTATTATCAGAGCATCTTTGTGCATATCTTCAGTCTTGAATTGCTTATGATTCACTTGGCATTGTTCAGAAATTAATGAGCATTCATAAAACTTTGTGAAGTAATAATTTTAGTAGGATTTATTTTTCCTTGGTTCTGAGATTTACTGCTTATTTTGTACTGACTGAACAATTTCAGTACTTTCATTCAATGGATTTTCTCTTATAATTTCTGGTTACTGACTCATAATTTTGCTGTCTCTTTTGTGTAATGTAAAACACAATATCTGTCAGCTTTTGGTACTTATTTTCTGTAGCAGTGTGTTATTGCATGCATCAGCTCACCTTCTTCTGGCTTCATGGATGTTTCTTGTCTTGTGTATTCAAATAAGATGACAAGGCTTGGGTGTTCATTTAAGTTGTTTATTACACACAAACACCTCAGGATGGATGGCTGGATTATAAAACTTAAATGAACTAACTGACTAACTGCTTCACACATACATGCTTTCACTCTGGCTGCTACTCAAAATGGCACTCTTGCTTGCACTTGCTCAATACTTATATGCACATGCCCATAGACTGGAATGGGTCTTAAAGGTACAACACCCACTCTAATCTACATCCTCCCTCTTTGACTATCCTGTCATGCAAATGAAAATGACAATTAGATGAGCATGCAAATTATACAGATGTATATAGACAATAACAATCATGTCCAGGTTGCTGTGTATCTAGGATTAGGTCTTAAGATATGACCTGACCTCGTAATGTAATAATCAGAACTGGATTTAGCAACAGGGGCAGTCACTGGGGAATGTTCTGCTTCAGGATTTTCAGGGATACTTTCAGGAACAGGAAGAGATGATGAAATGTTCTCTGGAACAGGAACATTGGACAAATGACTCTGAGAATTAGAGTCTCCATTACAGACAAGATGCTGTAACACTGGCTCGGACACTGTTAGTAAATGTTTCCAATTCCGCTTGAATTCCACACCTTGTGACTCAGTGATGTACGATCTCGGTTACTCACACAAATGTTTCACAAGTCTTATTTGGTCAAATCCTTTTGCTGTCTGTATCCTCACTGTC
Organism: Protopterus annectens; assembly: GCF_019279795.1. Taxonomy (NCBI): domain Eukaryota; kingdom Metazoa; phylum Chordata; order Ceratodontiformes; family Protopteridae; genus Protopterus; species Protopterus annectens. The sequence continues at coordinate 1,114,008,256 of NC_056731.1, read as the reverse complement.
TCTACTTCTTTTAATGGATTCAGAGGCTTGCTGGTTTTGTCATAGTAAGACTTTTGGGACAAACACTTCTTTAGGAGTTGAGCTTTTACTGCTTTTTTGTTTTTAGCAGTCAGAATTAACACATTCTTGCTGATTGATAGTGTGGTTATAGTTTGTCTCAACATAAGTCTCTGAGCAGATCAACCAAGTAAATTGTTGTGAGGAATGTTTCTGAGATTATTCAGATTAAGAAAAACATCACTATTGTCTCGTTTGGATTTCTCCAACAGCTGTTTTGTACTTTGAACTGCATGTTCAGCCAAGCCATTAGATGGTGGGTATTCAGGACTACTAGTAACATAAACAAACTCCCATGCTTTAGCAAATTGTTTAAAATGCTGACTTGTAAGCTGTGCAGCATTGACAGAAACGACTTTGTGTGGACTACCATGGACAGAAAAATGTCTCTTCAACTGCGTAATGACAGTACTGGAAGTTAGGTTAGGAAGAAGGTCAATCTGGAACCAATTTGAATAAGAGTCTACTAACACCAAGTAATGTTGCCCATTCCTCTCAAAAATATCTGTACCTACTGTCGACCAAGGTAGTTCAGGAATCTGGTTTAGCTGAAGTGGTTCTTTTTGTTGATGCAGTTTAGTACTATTACAAACAGATCAAGCTGATATTTCCTTTTCACTATCTTTTGACATAGAAGGCAAAAATACTAGTCCTCTCGCCCTTCTTTTGGTAGAATCAGTTCCTGGGAGGCCGCAATGCAATATTTTAATGTACTCTTGTTGCAAGGATGTTGGAACAATTACTTTTGGACCTTTCATGATGATATCATCTTCCATCAAATCTCATCTCTGTAAGAAAAATACTGCTGCACATCTGCTGGTAAACAAGATTGCTTTGATGGCCATCCTTGACTGATAAAATGGTTGAGCTTCTGGAGAATTGGATCTGAAGCTGTGTGGGAGAAACATTTTTCACTTCCATGACTTCAAAATCAGGTTTCTCATTTTCATACTATTCAGTGTTTTTCAGGGCGATTGGGATAAAGTATCAGCAAGATAAAGAAGTTCGCCTTTTGTGTAAACCAAGTGGAAATTGAACTTTTGCAATTTTAACATCATGCATTGGAATCTTGCAGGAGCTGTGTGTATTGGCTTTTTCAAAATAGTGACCAAAGGTTGGTGGTCAGTTTTGATTTGGATGGGTTGGCAGTAATATAATGATGGAACTTCGAACATGCAAACACAATTGCCAAAAGCTCTTTTTCTACTTGAGCATACAGTATCTTAGTTTGGGTAAGAGTTCTGGATGCATTGGCTACTGGTCTGCCCTTTTGAAGAATGAATGCACCAAGACCAAACTTTGAAGCATCACAAGAAAGAGTTACTGGTTTATTAACATCATAATATCTTAAGGTGGGTAGACTGGCAATTTTCTGTTTCAGGACATCAAATGCTTCTTGGTGTTGCACTGACCAGGACCAGGTTACATCTTTGCATGTCAGCTCTCTTTATTTAGCTGAAAGTTCACTTAAATCTGAAATGAACTTGCCCAAATAGTTGACCATGCAAAGAAAATGTTGTAAGGCTGTAACATTGTCTGGAGCTGGCTTCTCAAGAATTGCAGTTTGCTTGGAAGGATCTGGTCATAAGCCTGAAAAGGCAAACAAATGACCCACATAAGTAACTTCTTGCAGCCTGAATTTGCATTTCTGAGGATTCAGTTTAAGATTCACATCACAAGCATGTTCCAGAACTTTCCTGAGGTTTCTATCATGTTCGACTTCACCATTGCCTCCTACAAGAATATAATCTACTGTAATACATGGATAGCCAGAAAAAATTGTTCCATCACATGTTGACAGACTTCATTGGCAGATTTATCCCAAATGGCATTCTCAAAAATCTGTATCTTCCAAATGGTGTAGTGAAAGTGGTTATCAATGAAGATTTTCAATAAAGCAAAATTTGCCAAAATGAACTTTTTGCATCTAAGATAGAAAAAAAAACAGTGACATTTGGCATAAGGGCAGCAACTTCTTTGACTGTACACATTTGATTATGAGGTTGTTTTAGTGCTTTGTTCAAATCTCTTGGATTAAAACATATTCTAATATCATCTGAGCTTTACTTATGAGCTACCATCATGTAGGATACCCATTTAGTTGGTTCTTCTACTGGATAAATTACCCCCAAATGCACCATTCTGTCTAGCTCAGCTTTGACTTTGCCCTGCAAGGGTACTGCAACTTTCTGTGCTGTTCTAATGACTGAGCTTACCTCGTGACCTACCTTCATGGCGTATACAGCCGGGACTTTGCTTATTTCATCTTCAAAAATAACATAGTCAGAAAAAATAGTGTGTGTGGAATTTTCATTGTTACACGTGTTTATATGATGGACTTCTTTCTTAAATGAAAGAAGCCCCATTTTCAAACTGTCCTTCAGGCCTAGTAATGACTGAACATGTCTCTTAACTATGTAAAACTGCAAGTCATAGCTGTTCCCAGCAGAATAACATCAAAGCACTGCTGAGCCTTTGATTTGAATTTCTTCACCACCATAAGCAACAAGTTTCACACACTTTGCCAGATCAAATTTCTCACCAATTTTACTCTAGCAAACACATCTGCTGACATAACATTGCACTTTGAACCAGTATCAACTTAGAGCTTTACAGGTTTCCCATTAATCAGAACAGTAAAAAATACTTTGCTCTTTGCCCACAGATCTACTGCATTGACTATTTCACCAAGCACAGACAGACCATCAACATAAAAAGTAGGGTCACGGCTTTCTAGTTGATCAACTTGCCTCTTTCAATGCCCTTTTTTAATAAAAAATGTGCACCTTTAGATTTAAAGAGCCTTTTGAAATGATTCCACTTTTTACATGTGTGGCCCTGCTGACCAAACGCTCAGCACTTCTCTTGCTTGGACTCATGGCTACCTCCACAATTATGACAGTTGACTATAAGTCATCTCACAGGTTTTGCTGAGTCACCCCTCTGGTTCATAGGTTCATAGGTTGGTACAAGGCTATCAGCCCTAGGGCCTATACAAGCCTAGCCATAACAATTCCCTGGCTATTTCTTCCCACATTATTTACTTTCCTGGACCCCTGTCTAGCAGGGTGACTGACGGGATCCCTGGGGTGAATTTCCTTTCTCCCATCCAATAGTCAAGGTTCCTCTTGAAGAGGTCCAAAGAGGCATTCTGCTTGACATGTATGGGCAATCTATTCCAGAGTCTGGGGAGTCCCTGGGTCAGGAACCTATCCCTCCAGCATGTTTTGTTTATTGTGATGACAAGGTTTAGATCCCTGGAGCGTGTAGCTCTGAGGGATTGGGATTTCTTTAAGTGTAGCATGTCCAACAGCTCTGGGTTTGACATGGCCTTGTATGTTAAGCAGAGATCGCCTCTGAGTAGACGATATGTGACAGAGTATAGCTGGAGTTTTTTAAGGTGGTCAGCATAGGGCATCTGCTTTACAGAGTGTGCCCTTGGTTTCACTGTAGCTGTTTTACATTTTGCAAGACCACACCCATAGATCTGTACATTTTAACCTCATGTTGCATGCCATCAATATTAGCACTGGAAGGCACTGCAAGCATGCTTTTCACATTTGCAAGCATATTTGTGTGCTTTTCTGTAAGCTCATATATTTGACAAATCGCTATGGCCTTATTTAAAGTTAAATTACTGTCTTGAAGCAAAACCTTTCTTACAGCATCATCTTTAATACCACACATAAGACGGTCTTTTATCAAATCATCTTTCACATCATCAAATCTGCATGTTTTTGCCTTATTTCTCAAGTTGGTTATATATGCTGCAAAAGTTTCACCAGGCTTTTGATCTCTTGTGTAAAATATGTGCCTTTCCATTGTAATATTTGCTTGGGGGTTGCACATTTTCTAAATTTACATTTTAAGCACTCAGGGAATTCCTGCTTTTCAGCCGGTACCATAATATGGCAGTCTTCCCCTCCCTGCAAACATAGCAGATGTATACACAAATGAACGCTTCCTTTCAATGGCTTCTGAACCAGCTAGATTAAGCAGAATAAATGCCTTTGTAAGTGTGTCTTTGTCAGAAAAAGCAGCCTGTATGAAAATATTGTACTCTTGCTCAAAGTCTCTCCAATTTTCTGCAACATTATTATCAAACACAAGTAGACCAGGTTTGCAAAATCCTTCTGCCATGCCAGCAAACAGAAGTATAAACCTGCCCCTTCTAATTATGTTCAGACATATACCAGGTGCTTGAAAAATATTCAACTGCACAATAATCTCTTCAAAATAACTATATTCTGTGAAATAACTGTACTGTAATACTGCATGCACTTGCCAGCACTTTGCATACTTCGGATATTCAAATAACTTTAGCTAATGTGAAAATGAAGCACATAGTGAAAAAATATGGTTGCTTTCCCTTTTTTTATATTTTATGCGATTCAGAAGTTATTTTAAGCATTTTCATAAGCATTGCAAGTACTTTTATCAATATGCTGCAGTTTCAAACATTTTGTTTAATTAGAAATTTGCTTTGAATGTTTCGAATGCTTCGTTTTATATTTGTTATGCAAAAAAAATCATTTAAATGAGTTTTAGTATCTGGAATTATCTTTCTAATCTGTTTGAGAGTCATTTGAGCTTTGGATGATTCATTTGTGTATATTCCTCCATTACTGACTATACACCTCATGGTTTTAACTTCGGATCCCATTCTGGCACAATTTCACTTGTCTTGTGTGTTCAAATAAGATGGCTTGGGTGTTCATTTAAGTTGTTTATTACACACAAACACATCAGGATGGATGATTGGAACATAAAACCTAAACAAACTAACTGACTAACTGCTACACACATATATGCTTTCACTCTGGCTTCTCCCTCAAAATG